>NC_092807.1:62782442-63049942 GCF_040954645.1 Diabrotica undecimpunctata | reverse complement strand
TATACGGTTCAAGAAACTCAAAACTGTAATACATTATAACTTATCTGTTATCAAAAGTAAAATAATCCTTATACTACCTGTGTTCGATGGATTCAAAAGATTTTCTAGTTGTCTTTTATCGGGAGAGAAAAAAGGATAATAATACAAATATATTATATTACAAAAATTTACGTTTCTTTATTTTATATGAACGAATAAAACAATTATTAAATTCTGTCGTTATCTTATCAATCAGCATACAAGAAAATAAATCAAATTTTATGATAATAAGATTATAAAGCTACATACATTTATATTACGTGAAAAACCAATTTTACTTAAAATTTTCTTTACTTAAAAAAAAGAAACCACAAAACTTTAATTTTTTGATTAGCCTAACAAAACCTCAGTTCTTAAATTTTAATGCTAATGACCATGATGTCGAAACGATCCTTCACAGATATAAAATTTAATGGTACAAACACTTACAGTTTATTTTCTTCTTGAGTTGTATGTTAGAACATACCCAGAAAAGTCCAGTCTCCTCAAAGATGTGATCTCCCCTTCTTTGTCACCTCGGCTCCTTCTTTACGTCTCTGCAAACCTCTTTCAGACTACACAAAAAACACTTGATTCACTTCTCCAAACTCCGCTACTTATTTATGACACTAGGACCTCCTTTTGTCAACTTGATGCCGTAAGAATATTTTCACATATCCTTTATAAAATGCCCACGGTAGATACAAAGACCTCTTTTAATCTACTTATTATCTCCTTCTTCAAACTATTCACTTCTTTTCGTTACGCCGGTATCCAAACTCACGAACTAAACCCTATCTTGAGACACACGACTGTTTCCTTTCGATGACCAAAATATGACTGACTTCTCCTGTCTCATCATCGACTCCCAAATTCCCATTTAAAAACGACCGTCCAATCAAAAAGCTTAAATTGTGTTTACTATGATATTGGAAAAGCCTAATTTCGGTTTCAGAGAAAACTAAATAGCTTACTTTAAAATTGGTTTTTTTTAATACATCATTTATACATATTTCAAAAGATTAGAATATGGTCATTTAATACTCGACTCTACAAACAATGAAGAGATTAACCTTCAGGTAAAATGTCTTCGAATTCTAAACAAAGGATTTTTGATAATTTTGTTTGAAACGGAAAAGGTCGTTTGCCAAACAAATTTCTACTCTTATCCTAAATTACTATATACAATTTGTTTATATTGATATCTTGAAATTTTATTTCGATGGATTTTTTTATTTATTTTTCTTTGGTTGGGAAAGAAGAAACATAACAATATATATATATGTATATATAAAACAAAATAAAATTTTTAAATCATCGTATCTACGAATATGAACATTATTTTCTGCAGAGTTTGTGTGTTTTTTTTGTTAAGTTAGTTTTAAGTAATGAGTAAAGTTTACAGTACATATACAATAACATCGATAATATACTACATATTGAGTTAGAACTGATGAAGCTTTAGAAATATAAAGCGAAATGTCTTCGATAAACTTATGAAGTAGTTGACTTCTTTTTTTGCCAACCTGAATGACCGATTAAACCTCTAAATTCACTATTTGAATACTTTAGAAATGTATATATATATATATATATATATATATATATATATATATATATATATATGAAAAAAAATCTAATATTAGAAAATTAATACTATAATTTTCTAATATTAGATTTTCTGACTATACTATAATTTCAAAAAATTTAAATATTCATATTTGGCGCCACTTTGTACGTAACCATAATAAGAATCAATAGCTAGTTATCAACAACAAAAAATATAATAAACAGAAACGAGTGTCTTTCTGACATAAATCAAACATCAATATAATAATCAATTTCATAATGAATTTATACAAAATTAAATAAAATTAAAATATTGTACTTACATAAATATATAATTTTAATAAGTTAAGTTTTAATGTTTTGTCAATTTAAAAATTTAATGTGTGTCAGTGACTGTGTCAGTCACTTTGTACCTGTATCAGAAAGGATGCTCTTAGTTCAGCTAAACACAACTCCCATAAAAACAAACATTATTCAAGTATACGCTCCTACAGCGGACGCCCCAGAAGAAATCATAGAAGAATTTTACAATGACCTTACTAATATTGTCAAAAGGATTCGGAAAAACAAAATAACACTAATAATGGGAGACTTTAATGCCAAAGTTGGCAAAGGACAAAGTGGAAATTTAGTGGGATCCTTTGGTCTAGGGGAACGTAATGAAAGCGGAGACAGTTTGATTGAATTTGCAACTGAAGAACAGCTCGTAGTGACAAACACCTTTTATGATCTTCCTCCAAGACGACTATATACGTGGAAATCTCCCCAGGATACTCCAGATTACACAGTACGAAATCAAATAGACTATATTCTTATTAACAAACGATTTAGAAACTCTATAACATCTGTTAAAGCGTACCCGGGATCCGACATAAATTCGGACCACAATCCACTTATCGCCAAAATGAAACTTAGTTTAAAGAAAGTTCAAAGACCAAAAATTATGAAGTACGATATTAACCAACTGAAAAATAAAACAGTAAATGAAAAGGTACAAAAACGCCTAAAAGAAAAAACGTGAGCTCGTACAGAAAAACCATGCGCCCATAAACAGATAACACAGATGTAGAACTAGAAAATTTGCACAAAGTAAGTCAAGAAATAACAGAGAGATACTTAAAACCTGAAAGAACAAATAAAAAGGAATGGATGACGGAGGAGATTCTATGTATGATGGAAGACAGAAAAAACGCTAAAGATAATAAGAATTACTACAACAACATAAATAACGAAATAAAAAGAGCTATTAAAATAGCAAAAGAAAATTGGTTTAGCTCGAAGTGTACAGAGATAGAGTCATTACAACAAAAACATGATTCATTTAACCTCCATAAAAAGATTAAAGAAGCGGCAGGCTTATATAAACACAAGAACACTGGATTCCTGACAGATAATCAGGGAAACGTAGTACTGGAAATAGAGCATAAAAGAGATATTTGGATTAAATACGTAGAAAAAACTTTTGAAGATATACGAAGTAACACTGGTATTACAACAAACACCAATTGCGAATCTGGACCACCATTTACAGTCGAAGAAGTAAAATATGCCATCAAAAGCACCAAAGATGGTAAAGCAGTAGGCCCTGATAATTTTCACTCAGAATTCTTAAAACTTATGGACTATGATGGCATAAAATGGTTGACAAATATATTTAACAGTATATATGATACGGGCGTGGTTCCCCAAGAGTGGTTAGTGTCAACTTTTATAAATCTTCCAAAAAAACCCAATGCGAGAAAGTGCGAAGACTATAGAATTATAAGCCTTATGAGCCATTTACTTAAAACATTTCTAAAGGTCATTCACAAAAGAATATATACAAAATGTGAGGAACAACTAACAAGAACACAATTCGGATTTCGTGATGCTCTGGGAACACGGGAGGCCCTTTTTGCTGTACAGGTGCTATTTCAGAGATGCAGGGATGTGAATTGTGACATATACGTATGCTTTATAGATTACCAGAAGGCATTTGACAGAGTAAAACATGACAAATTAATGACTCTAATGCAAGAAATTGGAATTGACAACAAAGATCTTAGAATTATCAGAAACATTTACTACAATCAAACGGCCAAAATCAAAATAGAAGACCAGTTAACTGATAAAATTGCAATAGAACGTGGAGTACGACAGGGCTGTATTTTGCCTCCATTGTTGTTCAACATTTATTCTGAATGGGTATTTAAGGAAGCTTTAGACGGTTGTGCGAAAGGAATACTAATAAACGGTGAATGGTTGAATAACATTAGATATGCAGATGACACTATAGTTTTTGCCGATAATCTGAATGACTTACAGATATTAACAAATCGCATAACAGAAGTCAGCAACAGATACGGACTAGCTCTTAACATAAAAAAACCAAATTTATGACAATTAGTATAAAACTAATACTAAACGCTCAACTTACAATCAACCAATAGAATATCGAAAGAGTCGAGCAATATACATATCTAGGCACCAATTTAAATAGCCAATGGGACCACTCAACAGAAATTAAACAGCGAATAATAAAAGCAAAAGCAGCATTCGTTAGAATGAGAACCATTTTCAACAGTCGAGACATATCATTAAAAACAAAATGCCGTCTATTGAACTGCTACATATTCACAGTTCTGTTCTACGGAATGGAAGCATGGACACTGACTGTTGCATCTATGAATCGGCTCGAAGCTTTCGAAATGTGGTGTTATAGGCGCATCTTACATATCCTGGGTTGACAGAGTTACTAATGTGGAGGTCCTGCGTAGAATGGGGAAAGAATGTGAAATTCTCATGACCGTCAAAACTAAAAAGTTGGAATATCTATGACATGTAATGAGAAATCCAGAACGTTACGACCTTCTCCAGCTGATTCTCCAAGGGAAAGTAAATGGTAAGAGAGGACCGGGAAGAAGACGCATTTTCTGGCTTCAAAATTTACGAAAGTGGTATAACACGACTACCACTGAACTGTTCCGCGCTGCAATAAATAAAGTAAAGATAGCCGTGATGATCGTAAACATCCGGAACGGATAAGCTCTTTAAGAAGAAGAAGAAAAATTTAATGGATTAACCTCATGTTGTAAGTTTTTATACTAGTTTTATACAATGTTATTTAATTCTAATTTCATTGTATTTACTGATATTACCATATTTTAGCATATCCTGAAGAAGCAAATAAATTTTGCGAAAGCTTGATATAAGAACAAAGAGTTTCACTTTCCTGCCCTATTAATGACTGCAACTTCAAAATAAAACTTTATTTTACATAACGTGTCAGTCAATAATACCTAACTACTTTATATATATACATAATTCATTTTATTATACAATACAAAACCTCATTGTGACAATTATTATATACAGTATTTGGTCATTACAGCAATCAAAATTAATAGTACCTAATGTTGGCGCACTAACTGCATTTTCAAAGTAAATACTCTGTGCCACGATAATCCCGATGCAGATAAGTAATAACTTTTTTTCTGTTAATTAAAGACAATTCAAGTTTGCTTTAAAGGCAAATTTAATATTCGTTTTGCCTTTTCATTTCCTATAGCGACAGCACCTGTTGGACGCATTAGCAGCAGTCAGGTTGTGACGGCGTTTGCAATTTTTTTCTCTTTCACCAGCCGTCGTAGACTCAGCCACCAGAAACACATTTTATATGTATACGTTATACATACGTCGCCACTACGTCTAGCCGAGCTTTTTCAAATAAAAATACCAGACACACATCGTCAGACAGAGAAGGAGGCAGTGGTGTGCCGACGGTAATTGTGCCCCCATCATTTATATCAAAATCACGATAACAAAAGTGTGATAAAAATAATGTCGACTACATAATATTTTGTGAGAAGTGATTTTGTTAATGTTTAACACTTTATAGATTACTAATATTAAAAAAAGGATATTCCTGATATTGATGAAATATTTCCTACAAAAATTAACAAGTAACATGACTTTGACTAAGTATAAACATAAACGAAATTTTTTGCTAATTTTTATTAGTGTTTTTCCAACCTGAATTATCCTTAATAGGTACTATGGTCTTCGTAATTTAATATTAAATTTATGATTGCATCCGTTATTATTAAGAAAATACTGAAATTGTAGAAAATGACTGTGCTTTGGAAGTTATTACCAATATATGTACTAATGTTATTAATCAAACTAGTGTGCTCAGACTTAACGATACCATGCAATCAAAAAATGTATATTCTATAACAAACGATCTACAGATGATGTAATTTATTTATTCTTTTTACGGTGTCTATCCGTTCCGGATATTGTAGATTTACTGAACCATTTTCTCAGGTTATGGAGCCAAGAAATTCTTCTCCCTGTTCTTTTTTCCATACACCTTGCCCTGAAGAACGAGTTGTAACAATCCATATCTCTATTCATTTCTTATAATATGACCCAGATATTCTTATTTGAGCTCCGTCATTACAAGAATGACCTCACATTCCTTCCCGATTCTACGTATGAGCTCAACATTAGTTACCCGGTCCACCCATGTGGATTCAAGGCTTCTAAACTTCAAGTTTTTTTTTTAAAGCGTCAGAAAACATATATACTTTTATTCCGTATAACAAGGTAGAAAAAACATCTGAGGATGAAGACTTTGGTTCTGAATGGTAAATCATGGTTTCTGAGGACATATTTCATCTTAACCAATGCTGATCCTACCTTCTCTATGCGGTGTTTTGTTTCTATGAAGTGATTAAATTGGCTGTTTAGATCGGTACCAAGATATACGTAGCTACCAACTCTGTCAAAACTCTATATCTCTGTCTCTACAAAAACTACTGCGCCATCATCACATATAATGTTATTTAGATTCACTTCATTGATGCCTTCTGCTTATTCGTCCAATGCTTGTGCGAAGATATGTTCAGAGTCTATGTTAAATTACGGGACAGCATGCACCATTATATCACTCCTCTAACTATTAAGATAGCCTCTGTCAACCGGTCATCTACTTTAATATTGGCAGTTTGGTTATAATAGGTATTATAGATAATTCTTAGATCTTTATCATCGAAGCCTGCTCTTTTCAAAATTGTTATGAGCTTATCATGTTTTATTCTTATGTGAAGGAAAATTTTGCTGTAATCGACAAAACATATATACGTCGCAGTTGACATCTCTGTATCTCTGAATTAGAAGTTGTACAACGAAAAGAGCCTCCCGTGTACCTATCGTACTTATCAAGTCATAAGAGAAACGAAACTATTGTGTAGGATTCTAGGTACTATATTCTTATCATCGTGCCGTCGATGAAATTCATGGTGATACCGGAATTATGATATCCGTTAAATATTGATTAATATTTGTTAAAATATTTAGCAAAAAATTATCATTAATACATCTTTTATTTTCAGAAAATATGGAGTACAAAATTTTTTGCAAAAGATATAACGTCATTCTTATAGTATAACGGCGTCAGTCTTTTTTTAACATTGCCAATCAATTTAAAATGTAGAATATTAGCTTTTGTTGGTTCTTGTTTGAAATATTTGTATAAATAGAGAAATAATTGTTTTCGCAGTTTGTGACGCCATGATACTCTATTTTATATTTTTAATGAAAAGCCAGACATTATCCTGAATTAAAGTATGCTCGGATCAATAGTAAAATATTCATAATATACTGAAAATCAATTCTGATTTGTTCAGATTTACTTAGGTTTCACTGCATTTCGTAGTAAATAATAAAAGTGCAAATAAGGATAAATTTAGTTGAATTAAAAGAATAAAATTTAAGAAGTACCTAAAGAAATTAGAATTTAAGAAGCACCTAAAAATGTGTACGGGGAATGGTCTCACATAGATTTTGTGATTAGCAGTGGCTCATTAATAGTTAAATCGTATTTTGTGTACATATTTCACTGTTATATAACACGAGGTAAAGAGATTTTTTATAGTAACCTTTCTTATATTCACCCAGTAGTAACAAACAGATGCATATAAAAACCAAAAATTTAAATTAATCGTGATATTAAATTATACAGGTTGTCCAAAAACTACCCTGACAAAAATGCTATACTAAAATCACAATTAAGATGCACGAGAAATAAACAAATCAAGATACTTTACGAGGAACACTCCCGAATCATGATTTACAATGTATAAACTTTGTAAATCATGATTTGGGATTTATACAATGTATATACATTGTAAATCATTATTTGTAATATTTAACGTGTCTTGGTTTGTTTATTTCTAGTGCATCTTGATTGTGATTTTAGTATAGAGAACTCTTTCAAGATGGCGCCTTGTAATTAGTTTTTTCAATACCTCCAGAACGCTTCTATTTAGAAAAATGAAAACTGGTACGATTATTTATCCCCTAGAGTTAAATCGATTTCATTTATTGCGAATTTCTAGTACGGGTCATATGCGTCTGTTTTGGGTAGATCAACGGTTATTTTAATGCATAACTTTTTGTCTTTAACTTTTAAGAACTCGTGATACTAGATTATTAAACTTTCAGGTATTCTAATACTAAAAGGTACTTTTAATTTAAATCTGTAGGATATACGTTTTCTAGAAAAATCAATCTGAAAATTTTTCGTTTTTTCGTCATGAAAGTTAAATTAATAGGTACCTACCTTAATTAATTTTTTAAAATATATTTTGTTTTAATAAATGCAGCACACAATTTGTAAAAAAAGTTTGGGAAAAGAAGCAAAAAATTATTGAAACAAAATTTGATTTAAAGGTTTTTCAAAACAAAAATAAAGTATTTATTACGATGAAACGAAACTAACATAAAATAACAAGTATCACAGGTAAATAGTTACAAAAGATACTTGATGTGATGGTCATTAGTCTTTATGACATAAAGCAACTTGACCGCCTTTTCCAATCTAGTCGTCTTCGTACTTATTATCAAGAAAGTCTCGTACATTCTTGTTAAAGTAGGCCAAGCAGCCGTCATGTAAAAACCAAAAGTTTTGCCGAATATTTAAAGGCACTTCATAATCTTATGAATCGTATAAAACAATTTGCAAAAAAATGTAAATAATCAGCACCATTTAAACCAGGAGGCAATTTCAGAGGTCCAAGAAGATAATGATCAACTACTCCTATCCAGACGTTTATGCTAAACCGATTGTGATGCTTAAATTCTTGAACAACGGGAGGATTGTTACTAACGTTCAAATAATAATGTGGATATTGTGGATGTGGATTCTAATAAAAGGATATAAATAAAATAAATTGTATGTATTGGAAGATTTTGAAATTGTGGGATACATAGCACATAGTATTCGAACGCTAATTTCTGGATTTTCCTCAACTTCCATTAAAATAATATATTCATGTGCTGTTATTACATCATTATGTCGCCTTGTTTCAATAATTTTTGGGATCACTGAACCTGTTACTCTTAATCGTTGCTGAAGAGCTGTAAATATTGAGCGAGTGGGATGTTTGCGATTGGGAACTTTTTCAGCATATCTACGTTGTGCTGCTCGAACGTTACACATCATTGCATGATAAAATAAATACATATCAGCGTATTCCTCAGTAGTAAATAACATTTTTGTTGAATTAAAACTGTTGTGTTTGAATGCTACAAAAATAATAGCCCAAAAAATATTTATTTATCTTTCATGACGAAAAAATTAAAAAAGTTTCAAATCGATTTTTCTAGAAAACGGTGTATACTACCGACTTAAGGCAGGAGTACCTTTTAGAACTAGAATACCTGAAAATTTAATAATCTACCATCACGAATGCTTAGAAGTTAACGACAAAAAAGTTATGCATTAAAATAACCGTTGACCAATCTTAAACGGAAGCCTATGACCGCTACTAGATTTTCGCAATTAATGGAATCTATTCAACTCTAGAAAATAAATACTCCTACTAGTTTTCGATTTTCTAAACATAAGCGTTCTATAGTTATTTAAAAAAAACTAATTACTAGGTAAAAAAAGAAAAGTTCGTGTAACCTTCTGGCTAAGGTCTAGTGTTAAGATTTCCAAGTCGCGCAAGCGCCCCTACATGACTTAACGACTACTTTCGTAGCCGGGACCGACGGCTTTAAGTGCCCTCCGAAGCACGGTGGCAGCTCAGTTAAATAAGAAATTGAAAATTTTGTCGGTGCTGGGATACAACTAGGTAAATTGGGCTAAATTGTCTTAAAATTATCTAAGGAATCTCCGGATTTTCCGGTCTTCGTTTGTCAGGAGAGTTTTTAAATACCCTGTATATTAATATTAAGCGTTTTTAGGGTCAAATTGTATTTTGTGTCTACATATTTCACTGTTATAACACGATGTAAAAAGATTTTTTAAAGTCACCTTTCTTATATTCATCCATTACTAACAGTTTTGCATATAAAAGACCATACACTTAAATTAATAGTGATCTTAAATTTATTATTTACTATATTAATATTAAGAGTATTTGAAGTATTATATCTTTATTGACTTTAAGATATTTTTCATTAAAAGGAGGATATGTTATGTATCCCTCTTAAATAAATAATTTCTACGCCATTACTTAAGAACAACCTTCTCTCGCTTATATTATCTATCTCACTCCTTCACACTCTATATCTGCACCTAATAATATACACTGTTTAGTTTTCAACTTACGCTAAGACATATCGGAGAGTCCGGTATATATATATATATATATATATATATATATATATATATATATATATATATATATATATATATATATATATATATACATATATAAATTATTATTATCAAATCGATTTTCCAAAAAAGTTTTTGTGACTTTTTCCAAAAATTTTAAACGCGTTTTTGAATTTTTTTCAGAAATGTGTCGGTGTGTTTGGACATTGTTTTTCTTAAGCCTGGTCGGTCTGGGATCCAGCGCACCTGGATTCCGGAAGGGTATGAGTGCAGAAGCCGAAACGTCGTTAAATAAATTTTTAAAAGTGTACTTAGATCAAGTGGAAAATGATGGGGTGTCTGATGATGACTTGTATGGAAAGATGCTAGGAGATCAACCACAGGACGAGAACACTATACACAATATTGGGTCCAGTACGACTGGAGATTCTAGGAACATAACTGCTGTGGAATATTCAAGAGCAATGAGGAACAGGTCAGTAAATATTTTTAAAAATAGACCACATGTGTTTAAATTTGTCATTACAATAAAGTGTCCTGGGAAATCTTTATGAAATTTCTCTAAACATATCTCCAATTAGCTACATGTTATTTTTGTTCAACCTTACTTTTTACTTTTCATAAAGTTATCATTCATAAGTATATCCAAAATATTGAATAAATCTAATATAAAAGTTGTTCTACAAATGCTTATTTCTATTCTCATGTGAAAGAATTATATTCTTTGTTTATTTTTGGTTTATTTCTTATTAGAGTTTCTCAGCTTTATAGAATTATTAGGTAAGTTATTCCTCTTCATCGTTCTTCTTGTTTCCTCTACTTCAAAACCTAAGTATAACCTTTACACAATTTCAGTAAAAATTTAAAATTTTTTTGATTGTAAATTTAAAGTATTACTTTCTTTTTTTATTAATCTTATACTCTTAATCTTATCTTATATATATATATATATATATATATATATATATATATATATATATATATATATATATATATATATATATATATATATATATACTTTTAAAATGGCGTTAATTTAAAATCTAGGTTGTATCGATTAGTTTTTCCTACATTTTTTAGTAATATTAATTATATCATCGTCTTAGGCTTTACGCTTTTTAGTTTCTTACTTTTTTTTGGTTTAATTTTGTATCCTATGAAAATTTCATTTACAAAAAAGTTTTTATCAAGGATTATAGGCTTTCTTAGCTTTTGTTGTGTAGAAAAAGGTGGAAAGATGCAGTTAAGAGGATCTGGGGAAAATGGGGATTGGATAGTGGGAAATAGTGGCACAGGACTAATAAGAGTGGAAGGCAATAGTAAACGCGGCAGAGTCGAATAATTGTAACGCCTTGAAGCATGAATATCGTCTCATAGTACGTCTAGAATGCATACGACAATTCAAAAATATTGATTCACAATTAATTATTTTATTTGATTAATTCCACAAATAAATAATTGCCTATCTTACTTGATAAAGAATACATACAATTATGCGTCTCGGTAACAAGTTAGTCTTAAATGAGGAGAATCCAATCACCAGGGTATGATACCAGATAATACCATTTCAGACTTCTTTTTCGAATGTTATGACCGCCGATTTGTCTATGTCCTATAATACCCGTTTACCCGTTTCATACTTTCAACAACAAGGCTTCTTTTTGTTGATTTGGTAATAATGTTATTTAACATTTTCTGGTGCCTTCAAAACAATAACAATGACATAAAGGTGGACCTTTTTTTTAACGTTCAAATTTTAATTTACTAATATTTGTATTATTGATGTAAATTTTCTGTTATAACTACTCGTATACCAATTTCGTGTTATATATTATTAATACGTATCAATGACTTAATTAAAATAAAATATAGCGAAAATGAATATTTTTCGTTTACTTACATTACATGTCATGATTATATAAATTTAAATTTTAACTGACAATACTTCGCCTCTTAGGAGAATGCATTCTTGTTCTACGTACATACAAACTAATAGGCTTTCAGAGTTCTGAATATCAGGATATCAATTTGACTTCAATCTAGACGTGGTGGCTCTAAGCCTATTAAGGGATATCCATACAGTGTAAGGTAATTAGTAACTCTCAGTCACTTCTTATTTAAAATCTAGGATAGCAACAGACAAAGTATAGATAAAACTTTTAAGAGGTTTTAATCTCGTTGATTGACTAGTTTATCCAAACCTAGGATGGTGCGAGACACTTTCCTGTTTCTTTTGTTTAATTTCAGAACCCGATTTTTCTGATCTTAAGAGGAGTAATTCCTATTGTAGGGTATATCTAAGAAACTAAACTCGGTTTTAAACAAATAAATGTTATTGGACAAGTCTCATTAAAAGCGATATCAACGTGGCGAGTGTGCTTCAGTAAGCTGTTTCTCATTTTCTTGAGAAAATTTTATCTTTTTACCGTTTATTGCAGTGTTCTAATTGCTTACTTCCCCATGTTATGTTCCCAGTTAAATCCACCTTGTTCATGTATCAATTTCTTATCAATGATGACATAGATTCGATTGAGTATTATTCGTTATGGAAATCTGGGAATAGAAGCAGTGGCGGATTCAGAAATTTTTGTCAGGGGGGATTATGGATCTTGAGGGTGATTTTGATATAGGATTTAGATTTTGCACTTTTACGATTGATATGATCTGTGCTTCATGTAATGGAACCATTTTCTCAATAATTATTTTAAGCGATATGCTAAACTAATGAGAAGTTATTAAAACCCAAGTACTCTACGGGCGCAAAGAAGGGTACAACATTAAGGGGTCTTAAATTTAAACAAAAAAATAATAATTTAACCCCACATACTATATGACAGTAAAATCAAGTGTACAAGACTATTAAACCAAAGGAAAGTTATTAAAATATAAATACTGAAAAATCAAGGACTGTAAATAATGTAAACTAGGTATTTTAAAGACAATTAATTTAAACCCACCTAACTTATAGCTACAAAATCAAGAACAAACCAAGGATAAATAAATATAAACCAAAGTTAAGTAATTTAAATGCAATAACTCAATGTAAGTGTACATTAACATTCCTAATAAACTCTATCTTATCGTTGGATATCCGATATCAATTTGTAAAAACATATATTTATTCCTTATTGCTGAATGCTGAAGATTTCGTGGACAGAGCACGTGACCAATAACGAGGTGCTGAGAAGAATGAGGACTGAGAGAGGACTCCTAAATATTGTAAATAACAGAAAAACGAATCTAGGACATATTTACAGAGAAGAAAAATATAACTTTCTACGGCTCATAATGGAAGGGAAAGTAGAAGGAAAAAGAGGTCCATGAAGAAAAAAATGCTCCTGGCTGAAGAATGTAAGAGACTGGACAGGCATGGACACACATTCGATACTAAGAACAGCTCAAGATACGATAGCAATTATCTGTAGTTATAGCCACCCTTCCGTAATGAAGAAGAAACCTTAAGAATAAGTGTTAACAGCATTTTATTTAAATTAATTTATTCAACAAAAAACATAATATAATTAAGGAATAGTTATTTCTATAATTACGCCTATTCGGCTATAAGTGAGTGAAACATTTTTTTACTCGGTATTGAAATTTTTCTCACAAATTGCCAGCAACAGCCGGCAACGATTGGTAAATAAAAGTTCAGTGATTAAAAATACTATAAGAATAAGATAAGTAAATATTATATAATTTTATAAAAATCTATTCTTTTGGCCTATCCGATTTAGCAAATCGCTCTATGATTGCATCAACATCTAGAGAAATTTCAGGATGCACATTGATGAGTGCTAAACCATCAGTTAACCTTTCCGCAGAAGCTATATTTTTAAGCCAAGTCTTTAAACGCTTAAGCGTAGAACGCTCTGTTGTTGCTGCACTGACTGGCAGTGTAATTAGTATTTGCAGAAATATTGTGATATTTGGATACATATGAATATCGCAGTTTTCTAGTACTTCTAAAATACAATCAGGAAGTTTCCCATTATTTTGCACTACTCTTTGCCACTTTTGAATCCACAGTGAAAACTCTTTTCTACTGTGAAATATGCAGTAGATGGTCCAATAATATTATGAAAGGTGTCAAAATTTTTTTTTAATGCAACTTTATCTTCTGGTGTGTTTCTATCAGTTTTAGAACATAAAACAACTCGAAGATTAAATAGATTCATAATTTTCGGTAAAAGTCGTTCTTCTAAATCAGTTAAGATATTGTCTAAAAGGGATAAATAAATAGATTTTCAAAAATATTCTTCGCAAGAGTTTGCAGATTGATTTTGACGACAGGTTTGACGAGAAACTATACGAGGCATCTTCAATTCAATGTCTAGTTAATCAGCTATTTGTTTACTGCATAGTAAAGTTTGTTAAAAACAGATTCAGCATTTGATCTTTTATTTTGAACAATGCATTTAGTGTCCTTTATGGCCTCAGTAGCCTACTTAAAATCTAATTTTAATTTTGGTGACTGAAGAAGACGACTAAGTGATACAGTTGTACTTAAAACATCACTAAGACAAACTACTGTTTCACAGTTTCACAAATACCTTGGACAGCAGCCCCCAGTTCCTTTATTTGTATTCACTAACGTATCAGACAGAGCTAATGCAACAACAATATTCCCTTTGATATTTATTATAGATAAATTATAAAATGTAGCACACGGTCTCAATAATTATAATACATATTCAAATTACAAACAACCAATTCGTAGACAAAACTGAAGATAAGAAATACCTAATACAAAATAAAAATGTGCTGATTTCGTGCGAAAAGTCGTGTCATGTACATTGAATGAGCAATAATGTGTGGGCCGTAATTCTATCTCATCGATAATCGAACGATTCTCTGGCACTCAAATGACGAATTAACAAAATTTGAAAACCGCGTAACTCTGAATTCGTGGAAGTCTTAGTCGGGGTATTACTGTATTTAGAATTGTTAATTTTTTTAAAGAGCAATTTAAAAAGGCTTCCGTATAATTCTACACTTACCCCTAGAATAAATGAGTTAGAATTATTTCAACTCTTAACTTCCTGCTTCTAGGGTTGATGGGTTTTAAATTATTTTTTTAGGATTATTTGATTGATTTTGTTTTGGAGGTGGTTATGACCCCCGTGACCCCCCCTTGGATCCGCCACTAAATAGAAGTTAGAACTAGAGTATTGAGATGCTACGTATTCTATACTTGCCAGCTCTGAGATGTGGTGTTATCGAAGAATGTAAAAAATATCATGGACACAACACGTAACAAACACGGAAACATTAAGAAAGGTGAAAAAAAGAAATACTCAATGCTATAAAGGAAAGAAATATGAGCTACTTTAGTCACATACTAAGTAATGAAATGAATATGAAAATGAAATGAATATGAGTTGATGCGATTGGTTATACAAGGGAAAGTGGAAGGAAAAAGAGAACCGGGGAGACGACGCACGTCCTGGTTGAGAAATTTGAAGCGGTGAAGTGGCAAAAGAACAGAACTCTTCAGAACTGCTGCAGGCCGAGTGAAATGGGCCGTAATGATTGCCAATGTCCTTAAAGAATAAGGTACACAAAGAAGAAGAATTATTTGTTTAAAAAAATTGAGAAGGTAGCACAGTAATGAAACTGGTCTAAAGTTTTTGGCTTTGGTTGGCACGTTGTGTGGGTTCAACAGTGCCACTACTCTGGATTTGAGCAATAGCTTAGGTATTTGAAAGCTTTTTCCACATTTATCAAGAGCAATAGTCAATCAATATTGTGCTTCAAAGTTCTTGATCTGTTCCGTGCTGTATATTTTTTCATTTATTTCAGTTTATAAATATGTTTAATCAATTTAACATAATTCCTTCCTATGTTCATGGATTTTATAAAACAACTTTTTTAAGTTTGTAGATTATTCACTCACTTTTCTGTTTTAACTTATGTATATTTTTATTATAATTCACTAATGTTAATATCGTCCTATGAATTCTAGCAGGCCCGTAATGTCTTTAGTTTATGTTCTGTAAAATTTTGTTGTCAAATTTTACTGTAACACGTCTGGTGCAAATCTGGTTAAAATTTGGGTAAAATCTGGTTAAAATCTAGTTAGAATCTGATTGAAAACTGGTTCAAATCTGATTAGGTTTAAGTTTTTTATAGCTCATGATTTACATAATATTTACCATCTACTTAACTATTTTTAGTTTAAGTTTATGGTGATTAGTCGTTATTTGCCATGCTTTCAAAATTGTAATCTTTTTCGTTGTAAGGACATTTATTTTTAAAATAATTTAAATCTACAACAGGTTTTAAAAACAAAAAACTATTCGTTTTTTTTTCTTTTGTTTATAAGTGAGTTTGTAGAAACATTTCTTGTATCGAATCGTATACCTATTACATTGTATTATATTATTTCAACAAGCGAAATGTTGTTTCTATATAGGTACCATGCGGTCCATTTTCAGCGTTATTATGTACTATCTGAAAAAAACCTGAAACAGGTCGATTTTTATTCTTAAATTATAAATATTATCCCCTTCCAGCACCTCCTTTGAATTATAAGCACCCTCTCGAAAATTTTAAATAATAAAGGGGGTCGTGTGGCACCTTGTTAGAAAGGGATTTTAGTCCTCTGTTCAGAAATATAAAGTTTTTTGAGTTTGTACAATTAAATGTTCAACTTGACCACCATTATTCACTTCTTGACAATAACTGAGGCGATTTTGGAATTCTCGTACAACATTTTGTATGACCTCGGGGGTTATTTTGTTAGTTTCTATCGTTATCCTAACTTTTAAATCAGCAATATTACCGGGTTTATTAAAATATACTTTAGAAATAATCACGTATTTTCGTATCTGTTCCGCTAAACATTAGATAAAAAACTTTGAATATAATAAAATATTAGTCAAAAAGCCAAATAAACAATTGATATGAATCTAGTAGGTTGCTTTCATTTAGGTATTTAAGGTTACTAAAAGACGTCAGTATAATATTTGTGCGCGTATTACATTTAATTATGCCTCATTTGTCTGAGACTCAAAGAATAGATATTTTAATTATGATTGGTTTTGGTAATAAAACAAGAACTCAAAAGAAGGTTTGTGAAATGTTTAATAATAAATATGGTCAACAAGTTTCGCAGTCTACAGTTAATGTAGAAAATTAAAAAGAAGTTTCGTTATACTGGACAGTAAAAAATATTGAAAAACCAGGTAGAAATGTTATAAATTTACTGATGAAAAAAAGTTAGATGTACTTCTAGAGATTGAGAAATATGCGCATAAGACAACTCGAAAGCTGGCCGCCGTCAATGATGTAAGTAAATCATCTATTTTAAGAGTTTTGCATAAAGAAAAATACCACCCTTACAAAGTTCAGTTGATTCAGGAGTTAAATGAAGATGATCCCGATAGAAGGCATGAATTCTGTGAAATGATGATGGACAGACTTTCCGGACGGACTGAATTTTTTCTGATAAAGCGACGTTTCATTTAAACGGAACGGTTAACAAACTCAGAGAAAATCCTCACTTGGTGTGTGAGACTCACGCAATATTCTAAAAAAATTAACATTTGTGCTAGTATCATTAACAATAAAATTACTGGTCCTTATATTTTTTGAGGACACAGTTGATGATGAGGTTTATCTAGATTTTTTGATTCACTTTTTAGTGGCTACATTACTAAGATTTTTTCCTGATGAAAGACAGAGCTCTTCCGCATTTTGCACGTATAGTTAGAAATTATTTAAATAGAATAAATATTATAGAAATAGGTGAATTGGAAGACGTAGAATGATCGAATGGCCGGCTAGATCCCATATTTGACTCCTCTAGATTACTTCTTATGAGGTTATTTAAAATCTAAAGTATATTTTAATAGACCAAACAGTATTGCTGATTTAAAAGTTAGGATAACGGAAGAAATTAACAAAATAACCCCCGAGGTCGTACAAAATGTGCGAGAATTCCAAAATTGCCTCGGCTATTGTCAAGAAGTGAATGGTGGTCATTTTGAACATTTAATTTAATTAAAAATTACATTGAAAAATACATTCTAAATATTATGTTACATTATTATCTTCATTCAACTAAAGTTTTGTAATAGACACATTATCAAAATTTTATATATTAAAAATCAATTTTCTCAGTTATGATTGCACCAAACTTAAAAAACTTTATATTTCTGAACAGATAACTAAAATCCCTTTTTAACAAGGTGCCAAAAGACCCCCTTTGCTATTTAAAATTTTCGAAGGGGTGGTTATAAATCAAAGGGGGCGTTGGAAGGGGATAATATTTTCATACTGTAAATTGTCAATTTAAGAATAAAAACCGACCGGTTTCAGGTTTTTTTTCAGATAGTACATAATAACGCCAAAAATGAATTTATTCCATACATATGGACCGCATGGTATGTATAAATACTTTTATAACTGTGAGATTATATTTATTTGAGTCAAGTTATTTAGTTAAATTTAATAGAATAAGAGTTAGAGAAATATATTTTTAAATATGCGACTTTTAAGCCAGTGTAGCGTTAAATTTTTCCTCTGTTAAATTTTTTACTCTAAAGTAAAATTTTAACGTTTTACTCTCTTCCAAAATTTTACTCTATCATATGTTAAAAAAATTTAAATCTAATGAACATTTTTGTGTTGTTAAATGTGATTGTCTTGAATTTACTAAATGTTTTGTTTACTAATTCTGTTACTAATAAACAAAATCAACTTATGCTACTGCAGACCAGGGAAATAAGTTTTTTTTTTGTGACAGTGAACTTTCCAGGCAAACGGCAGTTATTTTGAGTAGTATAAATCTCCGTAATAAAAACCTATATGTTTTCTAAACCCTTATCCTTATTTGTTGCTTAGAAAGTTGCAACATAAGTCGCAAATTTTGGTTTTTTATAAATGTTTTAAATATAAACATATAAGCTTCATATTACATATAATGTTGGTTCTTGTGATGGTTAAAGTATGATTAAAATTTCTAAGCGATCGGATAAATAGTTTAAAAGCTATTTAATTTGTGTATTCCAAGCTAAATTTTTTTTGCATCAATATAAGCCAGAAAATAATAAAGTTACAGTAATTATACAAATAGCTTATAAAAGAAGAAGATTCATTTTATCAATATTATTAAAAAAAATTAAGAAGAAACGATTTTAAATAAGTATTGCAAAATTATTTTGCAAAAACATGTCGTTTTTTGCTTATATAAACAATTACAATAACTGTTGCTTTCACGAAAATTGGTCGTTTATATTTCGAAACCCTGTATTTTGTTAATTCTAAAAAAAAGTTGTCTTACGACAATTTGGGACGAAATTAGTCTCTTTTTTTTAAACTGACAGCGGCTTTGTTTAGAAGAATTAATAAATCTAATTACCGTCATCTGAAACAACATAGTTTAATGTTTTAATGTGACAAATTTGAAAGGGATTTGAAGGAGCTGTTAACTGCATCTCTGGTTCTTCTTTATGGATCTCGACGTTAATTCTTTAATTCATATATGTACTTTTTGCTTAAATTATTCAAACAAATAAGCTTTTATTTTATTGATATATTTATATATTTATTTTTTATCATTTATTTATTTAACAATTTTTTGAACAAATTATAAGAAGATGATTTTTTGCTTCGAGCATACTTTTTTTTAATAATTTGAGTTATTCTAGGAGGAAAGTTATTCTTGTGTTTTTATACAATATACATATTTCTTGTGTGTGTTATAATGGTTTTGACACCAAGTTTAAAAAAAAAATAAAAAAATATGAGATGAAAGCTTAAGTCAAGTAGTTTAAAACTTAGCAATTCCATAGCAAATTTTATGTTGCAAAAATTAGTTTAATATTCTCATATCTTGTTGTAGACTTGACGAACAAGCGAATATGATCCTGCAATATTACAGTAAAATATTTACCCAAAGTTTACCAAGGGAACCTGCTTATTATAAATATAAATAAACAACTTCCCCTGGTAAACTTTGGGTAAACTTTCTACTATAATCATCATAGCATCATATTCTTTCAATTAAAATAAGGTTCAGCTTGTGCGCAAAAATTAAACAATGTGTTTCGAACGTTAAAATTTAGATGTTCGTCAATTCTATATATCCCGAATCGCAACGGTATATCAATTTGTTTGTAAACTGCCATGTAAAATAAAAACGGACTTGTGCAGTTTGAAACTAATGGACTTTTACCTCATAAATTTTGTTTTTTAAATTCGATTTCTAACCTATTGAAAAATGGCTTTGAAAACGGTAAAATTGTTTTTTTTTCGGCATTTTTAATTGTTTATTTGCATTTTACATTTAAAAAAACCATTTTTTTATAATTTTTTTAAAAGTTGTTAAATAAATAAATAGTAAAAATTATAAATATCTATCTTTTATAATAAAAATTTCCACAAATATTACTATAAAAAAAAAATAAAAAATAAAAAAAACATTGTTTAAAAAAATTAGATCGTTTATTTAACAATTTATTTGCTTGAATAATATACAGAGTGGCATAAAAGTCTGGAAACGGTCACTTATCTCGTAAATTGCTAGTCATAATTGTACAAAATTTGAGATACACCTATTTTGTGATACGGAGATTCCATATTTGACATTTGCTATGTTGCCAGATTTGGCGTTTTTCATATATTATTAGAAACTTTGGTTTCTCAAATTCATCACCCTGTATATTCAGTCATTATTGGAATCTTCTATTCAATACGAGTTCAACCATATGTAACACTTATGATTTTATGTAGTTTGGAAGGTCTTAAATACATAAAACAGAAGTCTGGCAACGCCAACGCCAAGACTACTACTTTTTAATAATAACTATGTTCAACTACATTAAAACGTAACAATTGATATATTACAACATTTTTTAACATAATGGTTACTTTATCAAGTGTTCAAAATGTGCTCCATTTGTGAGTTGACAATACCCTAATCGATGGTAGAATGCGTCTACTACGTTTCTCCATAATTGTCTAGAAATTATTCGAGATTTATCGATAATTCGTTGCCTTAGCTCTGCAAGACTTGCTGGTTTAGTTTTATAAACTGAATTTTTCAAGTATCCCCAAAAAAATAATCTTTAGGATTGAAATCAGGTGAGCGTGGAGGCCATTCAATTCTACCTCGTCCACCAATCCATCGTGTGGGAAATATTTCATCTAAATAACGCCAAACATTTACAGCAAAATGAGCTGGAGCTTCATCTTGCTGAAACCATATCTGATTAAAATTGGCCCCAAATAAGTTTCTCAGTGTAACTGAAACTGTTTCGAAACACAACTAAGTACTCTCAGTTTTAGTTAATAATGTAAATGGTGAATAAATATCAAAATCACAGCATTCTAAATTTAAACATTTAAATTTATTAAAATCTACATATTTTGCACTGTTTTATGTATTTAAGACCTTCCAAACTACATAAAATTATAAGTGTTACATATGGTTGAACTCGTATTGAATAGGAGATTCCAATAATGACTGAACATACAGGGTGATGAATTTGAAAAAACAAAGTTACTAAGATTATAAGAGAAATAGCAAATCTGGCAACATTGTAAATAAAAAATATGGAATATCCGTATCCCAAAATAGGTGTACCTCAAATTTTGTAAAATTGTGACTAGTAATTTACGAGATAATTGGTCGTTTCCAGACTTTTTGGCCACTCTGTATATTCCTAATCTATGCAAGAATTACATACAAATTAAAAAAAAACGTCGAAATCCATAAACAAGAACCGGAGGTACCTACAGTTTATGACTCCTTCTCTCTTCATCGCTCCCGCAAGTTTCAAAGCCGGTCGATTTTCAGGACCACATTTTGAAGCTTTGTGGACGTTTCCTATGAAAGGTAATCTCTTTGAAATTTATCACATTAAAACTGTAAAGTATGTTCTTTCAAATGAAGTTAATTAGATAATTAATTGTTATAAGAAAGTTGCTGTTAATTTAAAAAAAGGAACTAACTTCGTCCCAAATTGTAATAGGACAATTTTTTCGTTCTTAGAAATTGTAAAAAAATGCAGGTTTTCCAAATATGAAAAAACACAATTTTCATATCTATGGCTGGAAGGCAAAAGGGGATAAGTCGATTTTTTGTAAAATAGTGTTATGTATACCATTCGACAGCATTCTTGATTATGCACAATCTTGGTAAAGAGAGTTAAGTGAAAGTTTACTAATTAAAATATTATTATTGATCAAAAAGGGGTAACTTGGCTACAATTTATTCGTTACGACTGTTTGACTCAAGATATCTTCTGGAGAGCAAAATAGTAATTTATAGTAAAATGGTATAATTGCACATATTTTCTAACATTATGAAATTAACTGAGAAGCAAAACGATTTAAGTCATGTTAACTTGAGAATTATTCGAAATGTGTGCTGGTAAAAGGCATTAAATCAAGATATCCCCTTTTGCCGGAATGTGATAGAAAAAATATATATGAAAGTATTGCTAGGATATACAAAGTTATCCCTTTTTGCAAGAATGCGGTGTCCACGCAAATCATATTCCTATCAGTTTCTTGTCAGTACTTGTCTAGATTGTGAAGAGAGCACACGCAAATTTTATCAAGGAACGTTCACTACGATGACAACTCGAAATAACAATTATTATTCCTCCATTCGCGAAAGAACTAAAGGGCTTGTATCAAGGTGTTTAAACAACGACAATAAAGATTACAAAAAAAGTAAGCGATCTTTTAGACCTTATTGAGTTAGTTGATGAAGTGCAAAAGAATTTTATCGTGGACTTGCACAAATCCCACGAAATTCACAAGATCTGGATAATACTGCTGACACATATCCAGACATAGATAATAATTTTAGTGATGATGATCTTTAATAAAATATTCTAAAACAAATATTTGTGTAATTTATTATTTTAAAGAAACAGCTTCCGAAAAATATTTGTGTTCATCAAATTTTTTTTTTCTTCCTGCGAAAGCTTTTCTGTTCGTATTATATCGATAATATGTTTTTATTTTGTGTTTAGAATGCGCCTTTAATTATCTTTCTAAGTATCATCTTGATCAATTGTTAATTTGTAAACGTATCATCAGATTGCTGTAGAAACCTCCATGTTTATTAAAACTAATAAATCTCCATGTTTTAAACAAATTTACGTTTTATTTCTTGTTCTGTCAATGCTATATCCAGAACAAAATATTTTCTTTGCTTTATTGTGGTTGCCCGTTGTAAGTACAAATAACTGCAGTTAACACTACAGTGCACATATAATGTTAGCCAAGTTACTACCGGGCATAAGGGTATAAATCTACATAACCCCCTTTACCAAGATGATTTTATGTCTATTTCAACTATAACTTGACTTATCTCCTTATGCTTTCTTGAAATATTAAAAAAAAATAAATATGCTAAAATATTTTTTTTTTAATTTATCAAAATATTGGACACATAGATATTAATTTAAGAAAAAAGACTTAAATATATCTAACAGAATGTAAGTCGGATCTAGAAATATACAAACGTTACTAATATTACGTCTATAAGGTAACAAAAAGACCATATGAACTAAAAATGTCTGTACTGAAAAACTTCCAAATGAGAGTTATCCCCTTTTGCCTTCTAGCCACAGATATAGGCAATAGTTAAAAATGTTATTCTAATTGTTTATAAGCAAAAAATCGAAAATCCATACTGCTAAAAATAACTATAGTTTACCTGACCGGTTCAGTGTCACAAGCAGGGTACTTTTTTTGCTTATTTTCCGGGCCTACCGAGCTCTTCATGGAATGTAACAATATTTTTAAATACCGCATTGCAGAAATACAATTGCTCAACAAAGACAAGCATTATAAAGAGTTCCTTTCATATACCCTATTATGAATTGAAATAGCTAACACCTTACATCAACATAATACATAACCCCTCAGGTGCCTCTCTAACCCGAGATATGATAAATAAAAAATATGACATATGCAGGTCCTATATTAAAGTATTATATTATTGAAGTTTCTTCTACATGGTCAAGTGCGAATGAGTTATGTAAACTTGAAACTTTTTTCATGGATTTAATAGTTATATTTTCATTTAGAATGCCAATTTTTTGGATTTGATTAAAATAAGCACAATGAATTCGGGCGTTCAATCAATTGAAATAATTGAAATAAAACAAATATGACCAAATGTATTAAATATATTTTGAATCACTAATACGTCATAATCACCAGTATTATAAACTATTGATTGGCTACGAAAATGTTAAAATACAGTATTTATTATACAGTCATTACAATTGAGAGAAAATAATCATCAAAGGATTTTGAGTCCCAGTAATAAGGAAGATAGGTGGAGGTGCCGTAAAGCTCCAAAAAATTGTTCTCTAATTGGTCCACTATTGCTCATTTCCATAAATCAGGGGACTAAACAAGCACCTAAATATCTTTATTTAACATATGATAGATCAATTTTCCAATGTGGTAAAGTAGAGTAAAATTCTAACGTTAAAATTTTACTGTATTTTACTGTGATTCCATCTAAGTTTGGTTGTGTGTATATCTGGTATCCTTGCAAGAGGTAATAAACTCATTATGTAGCTTATTTAATACTTCAAACATATTCTCTGTACTAACATAGATGCATAAGAGTTTTTTAGCCTGGTCTTTGCTTTCAGAAAAAATAATTTTTTTTCTGGTATGTAATTTTTAATTTCGTTTTATTTTTTAAAATTTGGACAGTGTTTAAAAATATATTTGTGCTCATAAATTTAAGTGTATGCAAAACTTTCTTGTGGGTCTCTACAGTTATGTTCATCATTTTTCTCCTGTCCATAGTTAATATACATAATTGTAATGCTGCTATAATTACGAAATATGTATTCACTAGGTTCTATTAAACATGAAACACTATATATATATATAAATATATATATATATATATATATATATATATATATATATATATATATAATATATATATATATATATATATATATATATATATATATGTATATATATATATATACATAGCTAAGTATCTTGACTGTTACTGTCATGTTGGATATTATGTTATCAAATAGATATTCGTCAAAGCAGCGTTTACGTTTTTAATTATACCTTTTCTTTTTAAGTAACTTATTTGGAGTACATGCTTTTAGTTACTTTTCTTTAAGAGTTTCATTTCTTATTAGTGTCTTTGCATCACTGGTAGTTTTTACTTGTACTCTTGCTCAGTTCATCCCTGTCCACAATATTAACAATATTTTGCATTGCTAGTTTACCAATATCCTTTGGTTTGTTTGTTCATCAATATTTGTGGTATACATTATCCATACAGAATCAAACTTATATGGAATCACCATTATTTCAAACCAATATTTTCTTTTGTAAAAACTTGTTATTGTTGCGAAGAATAAAGGTTTTTATTAAAAATTAACACACCGATAAAACAATCAGATAACACTGCTCGATACGTTATAAATTATTTACTTTAGTTGTAAATTAAACGAAAATAAATAAACTTACCTTTGCGTTCAAAAACAAAAATATGCCTTGTGTGGGGTTAACGCATGTGCAAAGGGGAATGATCTTGTGGAGCTAGGAATATCTTAGAGGGCTCATAACAGCAGTAGTAAGCGTAACACAGGGCGTTGTGTCAAAAACATGATAATTGTCAGCAATTAGTAGTTTAAGAATAGACTAAGACAAAGTCGCCAAAAAGTATCAATCACTCGCGATGATCGTTTTATTGTCCAAGTAGCTAAAAGAGATCCAACAGTTTTTCACCCGCAGCTTCAAACGCAACTTTTGGAAGCTACAGGTGTAAGTGTTTCTCAGTTAAAACGATAAGAAAAAGAAGTCATAACAAGGGACTATACAGCAGTAGACAGCTACGGTTTCCTGAGTTATCCAGGCAGCACAAAATTGATCGCTTAATTGGTGTCTTTAACACCAAAACTTGAACATTAGAAATTGGCAAAATGTGTTATTTCAGACGAAACCAGGATTTGTCAAAAATCAGATGACCGACAAATTCGTGTACAGAGGGCGAGAAAAACAAGCAAAAAGGGAAATTGCTAGATCTGTTCACAAAACTACTTTAATTTTCATCTAACCAACTTTAAAGATCCTAAGTATGTTGATTTGGCTCTAGATATGATTAAAATATTAATTAAATCCCGCAAAAAAAATGAACGAGATAACGCTAATAAACTCTATGATGATATTTAACATGAAACAATATATTATTTCTTTTGACTTTGGTAAGTTGTCTAATGCGTTGGTATATTTAAATATATCGAACAACGTTTTATATTTTGGGTAATTTTATTATTTGTAATAAGTTGTGGGTAATTTGTTTGATGTTTTATTAACTCAGTCGCGATCTAAGATTAGCCGTAATGAGTTGTGTATTATATATTTTCTAGAAATATCTCTGAAAGGTTGTTTATAATTAGAATTTGACTATTCTGTAGCTGTAAAGATTTAAAGTTATCTATAAATAATGACGTAAAGAAAAATGTGACTCTTTTCCTGGTTTTGCATAATTCATAAAGTGAGTTCATAACGGAAACGGTCTGTTATCTTATGACTTAATTATATTCAGAGTTAAAGCTCTGACAGGTCGATTTTTATTTTTGTTTTTTAACCTTTCTGAAAAAAAAAATAACTTACCCCCACTATCTTAGCAGATGTGACGTCATCGATAATTTTTTTAAATAGAAAGGCCCTATACAACCGCACCAAACTCATCACATTCAAACTTCAGTATACAGAGTGTAAAGAAAATCAATGCTCGTATTTGTTAAAATTTAATTCAAAATTTAATCTAGAAAGAAAATTAATAAAGAAGTCATTTCACATTAAAGACAAACAAATAATATAATTACAACAAATGCTCGAATGGAGTGGCCTATTGTTGTACGAAACAGACGGTAGATTGTTTATCTATTAAAGATAACCAATTACATTCAAATTATAAGGAATTTGTAATGGGCTGTAGATCAACAATACAATAAAATAAAGTGGTAACGACTGTACTCAGTATATTGCCAAAAATCAAGTAGGATGTGAAGATATGTCAAATTCCTCCTTAGCAACCAGACAGTAAGTTCGTATTTACCATTGGATATGTCAAATTAAATTGATTTGTTGTGTCACATTTAGAAGTCTGCACTAGTATCTTTTTGAGAAATATTACTCTAATAGAAATTATTTGAAATTACGATGGTGCTGTCAGAAAAACAGCGAATAGAAGTTTTGATGATCTTAGGTTACTGTAATCGTAAAAGAAGTATGGCGGAAGTATGCGATATCTTTAATGAAAAATATCCTGATCGAGTACCGATACGTAAAGGGACGGTAAGCAAAATCTTGCATAAATTTAATGATATTGGCAATGTTAAAGATACGCTCAAAAGTGACAGACCCATTGTTTTTAAGGACAATAAATTAAATGTATTATTTGAAATTGAAGAAAATTCTCCTTCTTCAATTACAACTTTATCAACTTACAATGAGATCTGTCGTGATGCTGTTCATAAAATTCTAAAAAAGGTCAAATTACATCCATATAAAATTACTAACTTATACATGAACTCAATAAAGACGACTTTGATAGGCGCATGGAGTTTTGCAAAAACATGCAAGAATTAGGTAATCGAAATATGTAATGGATTTGAATATAATATCTTGTTTTCTAATGAGGCCACTTTTTGTTTAAATGGTACCATTAATAGGCAAAATTATCGTTATTTGCCAACAGAAAATACCAATTGGACAATGGAAATTATACCTAATATCCCCAAAAAGTAAATGTATGGGCTGGGAGTATTAGGAATACCATTGTAGGGCCGTATTTTTTGACAGTACTGTGACAGGTGAAACGTATTTAGAGATGTTGCAAACCTACGTAGTTCCATTTTTAACCGCAACATTTCCAGATATCAATAATCCTGGTCAAATAGATCATTTGGTTTCATCAGGATGGAGCAAGTCCACATTATGCTGTACTTAGTGGTTAAAAATTTTCTAAATGCAACTTTTCACAATCGCTAGATTGGACGACGTGGCCACATTGAATGGCCTGCTAGGTCGCCAGATTTGAATCCCATGGACTTTTTTATTTGGGGTTATTTAAAAAGTAAGGTATATGTAAACCGACCTACTAATTTGGTAGACCTCAAACAGAGAATTCGTACTGAAATGCAACAAATTACACCAGTGGTGTTGTCAAACATAACCCAAGAATTCATTGGACTTCATGGATACTGTCAATTAAACCAAGGAGCTCAATTCGAGCATTTTTTGTAATTATGTTATTTGTTTGTCTTTAATATGAAAACTCTTATTTAATACTTTTCTTTGTAAAATGAATTTTGAATTAAATTGTAAGAAATACGAGCACTAATTTTCTTTACCCTCTGTATACTGAACTTTAAATGTGATAAATTTGGTACGGTTGTAATCAGAAAAATATGGGCTCTTAATTTTTTAGAAAAATAATTGAGTCATGAGATAACAGACCATTTACACACTTTATGAATGCACTGTATAATCCTGCTGTGTCCGGAAAATTCCGAACTATTCAAAACTTTACTGCGTTTGAGTTTTGAAGCGAAGCTTCTATACTGGCGTTTTATTACTTTTTTCTCTACAGTAAAATACTGAGACTAGCGTCACGTAACTAGCATCACAAGATGGCGTCGTCACGGGTAACGGAACTAGCGCCACAAGATGCCGTCGTCACGGGTAGAGCCACAAAATTGCGTTTCTTTACATCGATTCACTACTCTCAATCAATACATTTCTAGTCATCATATATTTACTCTAAGCAGGTGTAACCCTTTGTCTTTTGAATATTTATTTCTAGTCCGGCTTCTTCCGCCCCTGTTGTTAATTGTAAATATATTTCTGCCGCTTCTTATGTTCTGCAAGATATCATGATTTATTTGTTAGGAGATGTCTTATCATATATTCAAGAGTCAGGTTGAATAGTGTCAGTGTCAAAGCTATGCAATATTTGATATCAATTGTCAATAACTTTTGTCTATCAATTGTGTCGTAGGCCTGTTTGAAATCTATGAACGTGTTGTGGACGTCAATATCGTATTCTTACGATTTGTTAAGTATTTGTTTCTCTGTGAATAGCTGGCCAGTTGTCCTCTTGTGCATAGCAAAATATGCTGCGATAATTTTTGCATTTCAGTTTATGCCCTTTTTATAGATTGGGAATATAATGCCGGTTTTTCAGTCGCTCATTATTTTCCGGGATATTTTCCTCATTCCAAATATTGTTCATAAACATATGCTTTTGTTTTACTGGATGTTCGCCACCTAATTTATATAGCTCAGAGGTAACGTTATCAATACCTGGAGCCTTTTTATTCTTCTGTGCTCGTATTGCTTGTTTTATCTCTTCCCTTGTTAGGGATTTTATATTTTCTGTATCTACCTCAATGCATCTCACTGTACTCTTTATTTTCTTGGGTTCCTAGGAGAGTTTGGAAATAGATTTTATAGACTGATTTTATTCCTTTTGGGTCACTGGTTATTTGACCTTCTTGATTTTTGCATAGATTTGTTAGTCATATCATTGCTTTGAAGATTATCTTCCATTTTCTGTATAAGCAAGACAAATTTTCATCTGTTCAAAAGACAAAAAACTAACACAGAGAAGAGCTATGAAAAACAGACGCACAGTTGAATTAGAGGACAATATTGAAACTGTAAAAAGTTTTACAAAAAGGCAAAAAAAGAACACAGATCCATATGATCTGGACCAAAAAATCCTCAGGATACCATGTGTATCCTAGGAAACAAAATCGTGCATAGGTTTGCCTATACAGCAAACCATGTTGCCACACGCAACTTATAAGTGCCGGATGAGGCTTTAACTTTACAATTGTATCAAAATCAATAGAAATACTCAAAGTAGAATAATATAATAATAATATATAAATAATTTTGGTATTGTACAATAAAAAAGGTGTTCAAATATATTTTTATCATTTTTAAAGTGCAGTAAATAAGAAGATGAAAATTATTAAAGATAATGCTTTACGAACAAAAATTATTGAGATTCATAATCACCAGAAACAGAAACATAAAACTTAATGTCCTGAATATTTAAAGAAGAAGAAGAATAAAAGAACACAATGAAAGAAAAAAATATGAAGATTGCCAAGTTCTTTACCATCTACATCTAAATGTTATATACCAATAGAATGCAAAGTTTTATAATAAATGAGACAAATTTATAAGCTATAAAGAGCAAGAAAGAAATATATGTAATAATTATATAAATTTACTTTTGGGTACACAGAAGTACCTATTAGAAGAAAGTAAAAAAGATTGTACTAAGGGAAAAGTACCCAAAACATGATAAAATAAAATCTTCTCTTGGGTTTTTGAAAATATAAAAAATTAACAAAGTAATTAAAGAAGGCTACCAAAAAAACTGGTTAAGTTGAATAACAGAAATCAGACCATTTCAAAACCACTACAAAGTACCTGCCATAAATAATCAGCCAAAAAATATTGCAAAAAGCATGAAATATACAAATATATATTAAATAAATTTTACCCAAAAACATTTTAAATATGAAAATCAAAATTTAATGTCAAAATTAATTAAACATGTGACGTTTATAACATTAAATGATACTAACGAATATTTTCACGTAAAAAACAAAAATCAATTTTTTAAAAATTTAGAAAGTAGAAGTCCCTTTAATAAAACACTTCTTTGCATATTTTTTTTCTGTTTGTCTTTAATACAATTATGTTTATATTTCATATATAGCAATGACTCACAATTTTCTTATATTCTGAAATATTCCACAATTTGTATATAATTATTTGTTTTTGTTTTACGTGTATCCAAGTTTTCTTTCACTATTACCTTTCTTGTTTTAGGCTCCAATATATTTCTTTGACTACTCTCTATCTATTTTTTGTAATCTTTTATCTACAAATGTTACTTCTGTCATTACTATTTCTATGCAATACTACGTCTTAGTTTGTATATATTTTGGTTTATTTCGTTTTAAGATTGGTTTAAATTTGTTATAAGGCCAGTGTTTCTATTCGATTATTATCGGATATAATTAAACAATGATTCTACTTTACTGCTGAAGGTGTTCTAGAATTGTTCATCTATTTATTAAAATTTTAACACGTGTAGTGTGAATAACTTTCTGAACTATTTTTATAAACTCTTCTCAGTGAAAAAATGTCAGAAAACTCATAAAATATTTTAAAGAACACAGACAAAATAATTTAGAATAAGAAGTATTTTTAGAATTCTGAAAACGTCTTGTTGATATAAAATTTTTTTGATTCTGTGGGAGTGGTAATACATGAGGTTGCAAATAGGAAGGCTATTTTTATATGAAATCATTTTGAACACGATGCAGCCGATAAAAAGCATGTATATCTAATAATATAGGACCTTTGAGAATTTGTTTTATATAAAAAATTAAATTATAAAACAGTTAGGAGATACGCAATTGGCAATTTTTGGGGATATTATGATGCTTCATGAAATAAATGAAATATTGATCATACGGAGCTAAATGAATAAATCATTATATCTGAAGCGGTGGTTCATTAACTTATTTTCAGTATCTTTCATTATCTCACAGTTACAAATATTTACTTCTTGTGATCTTGATTATTAACTCTGTCCCTCTATTTTCAATATTGTTTTATATTCTACTCTCCGTTATATGATAGCACATTGTTTATAGAAGGAGATTCTTTTTACAGGACTGTTGAATGTAGAACAATTATAAATATCGATACCTTCCTGTCTCAGTTTGGTACAAGAATTAATAAAAACAATGACCACTAAATATGTCAATAGGCACATACGTTTATTACATACCTAAATAAATACGTCGTTCTCTTCAGATCAAATAGCATCACGGTCATCATCACTACATTCGTCAAGTCCCAAAAAAATTATATTTGCCCATAAATGGAGTCTAGTTCGCAATAATAAGATGGCAATCGCAACACCGCAACTCCACGTTTTTTGGCTACTTTATCTAAAGCTCACTTTTTAAATTTGGTGAACGTAATTTAAAATCTTTTATTGAGTATTCTTACTTCTACCTTTATTTCTTCGCTAATTAACCAATTTAAGAGCTCTTTCCCTGTCCAGTTAATGTTAACACTGTAACTGTAACTACTGTATAGTAGACAAACCTTCAGTAAATGCCTGACGAGCATTTGTCAAATATTTATCTTGCCAAACTTTCCTTACCAAATGTACGTCATTAATCCATATTTTACCCAGATTAAAAATATTATAAATAGTACTTTCTCTTCTTAGGTTTCGAATTACTCGTAAATATCGCTGCCTTCTCTAAATTATTTCTTATTTTTCTATAAGAACAACTTTTGTATCGTGTTTGTCCCAAACGAAATCTCGGTCGTGCAAAATTTTACAAAATTTGTCTCTTGTTATGTTTGGCAAAGTTTCGTCACTATTATTAGCTGCTAAAATAGGTATCTTATTTTGAAAATAAAATAAATCCGCTTTTTTTTCAATCCCTCATCCGTCACCATCTTCTCTAACATCTCTTCCACCGACTCAAGCACTCTCTCTAGCTCATTACTTTCTCTTACCCTCTTACCTATCTGAAATACTCCAAAAGGGTATGTGACACAGTTTCCATCAAATAAATTAAAGAGTTTACTTGATCTTTTTGAGGCTTATTGTCAAGTCCAGAAGCTGATCTAGACCTTCTTCGTCTTCTTCAAGTGCCCTGTCCGTTGCGAACGTTGGCTATTAACATGGCAATTCTGATCTTATTTGCGGCGCTTCTGAATAGTTCGACCGATGTGAGCCCGAACCACTTCCTCAGATTTTGGAGCCACGAGTGTCTTCTCCTGCCTGGCCCTCGCTTACTGTCTATTTTTCCCTGGACAATCAATTGCAGTAGACGGTACTTATCGTGTCTCAATATGTGGCCTAGATATTCAAGCTTTCTTTGTTTAATTGTATTCACGATTTCTTTCTCCTTTCCGATTCTTTGGATTACCTCTGTGTTGGTGACATGATCGGTCCAGGATATACGAAGAATGCATCGGTACACCCACATTTCGAATGCTTCTAGTTTTCTCGTGAGCGTCTCCGCCAGCGTCCAGGCCTCCACACCATACAGTAAGATCGGAAAAATGTAGCATTTAACTAGACAAATCCCTGCTTATGAGGAGCTTTTTCATATTGCTAAATGCTGCTCTAGCTCGTTCTATTCTCGCCTTAATTTCTGTGGCCTGTTCCCATTTTGCATTTACGTTGGTGCCAAGGTACACATAAGATTCTACATGGTCAATTAGTATGCTACTTATCCGTAACTGTCGAGCAGGCTGTTACTTCCTGCTTATCAGCATCCACTTTGTCTTCTTGAAGTTGAGGCTCAGGCCGTATTCCTCACTAACTGAATAAACTCACTAACTGAATAACTTCCATTACCTGCTGTAATTCGTCTATGGTACTGGCAAGGATCACCGTGTCGTCGGCATATCTTATATTGTTCGTTAAGTCGCCGTTTATTTTTATGCCCTCATTTGCATTTTCCATACATTTATTAAATATTTCTTCGGAATAAATATTGAATAGGAGTGGGGATAATATACAACCCTGACGGACACCTCTTTTGATCTGCACACTTTTAGTGAGTTCGTTGCCAATTTTTGCTCTTGCTGTTTGACCCCAGTATAGGTTTGCCACAATTCGAATGTCCTTGTCGTCAATACCTGTCTTTCGCAGAATATCTATCAATTGTTCATGATTGACATTGTCAAATGCTTTTCTAAAATCCACAAAGCACAAATACACGTCCTTATCAACGTCTCTACACCGCTGTATAAGCACCTGGAGAGCGAAAATTGCTTCTCTAGTTCCAAGTGCTTTCCGAAAGCCAAACTGCGATCTATCAATATTTGACTCACATTTATCATATATTCTTCTATGAATGATCTTAGTGAACGCTTTAGTGATATGATTAATCAAGATTATAAGCCGGTAGTCATCACAGATCTGGGCATTTGGTTTCTTCGGGATTGTAATAAATGTTGACTGCAGCCAGTTCTCCGGGATTTTACCGCTATTATATATGTTGTTAAAAAGTTCAACTAGATTATCAAGGAACTGTTTGTCTGATTTACATAGGATCTTTAATATTTCGCAGGGTACATTGTCCGGACCTGCTGACTTATTGTTTTTTAGTGCTGCAATGGCATCTTCTATCTCCGATTTAAGGATTGAAGGTCCTGTTTCTCCTTCTCCATATAGGTGATCATCAGTTGTGTCAGATGCAAATAATTTTTCTATGTATGATTTCCATGTTTCTAAGATCGTTGATGGCTCCGAGATAAGATTTCCATCGCCATATTTTATGCTGTTGGGTGACTTATTGAATTTCCTCTTGTTTGTCATTGATTTTATTTTTTGTGCATATTGTAACTGTCGTATTTTCGTTCGTATTGTTCTATTTCCCTGCATTCGTTGGAAAACCATTTTTCTTTGGCTTCTCGAATTTTCGTTGTTATGATTTTGTGGATCTGCTGGTATTTTTCTTCATTTTTATTCTTGAATTTACGTCTTTCATCCATCACATCCATTATCTCATCAGACATCCATTCTTTCTTCTTCCGTCTGTCACGCTTTAATAGAGTCGCGCATGTTGTTTGGATTGCTTCCCTCGATTTATCCCATCTCTCTATTATGTCTGACGTGTTCTCGTTAATGTCGTTTATTTTCTTTCCTAGTTGTTCTCGTACTTTTATTTCGGTTTTTGGGTTAGTGAGTTTCTTAATATCAATTGTGTTTAAATTAGATCTTTTCTTGAGCCGTTTTACTCTCATGACCATTCTGCATACCAACAGATTGTGGTCCGTAGGAACATCGGCACCTGGGTACGTTTTTGATGATTTTATCATGTTTTTATATCTTGTTGGTACTGCTATATAATCTATCTGATTCCTTATGATGTTGTCAGGTGAGTCAGCGGGGGATTTCCATGTGTAAAGTCGACGTTTGGGGAGCTTGAAGAGTGTATTACTTAATAGCAGTTTATATTCCTGGCAGAAGCATATAAGTCTATCACCTCCATCGTTTCTTTCTCCTAGGCCGAAGTTACCCACGATCTCATTCACCTTGCCTCTGCCAACCTTTGCGTTAAAATCTCCCATCACTATTGTTAATTCATGTTTTTTTGTCATTTTCATCAGGCTTCCCAGTTGTTCATAGAATTCTTCGCTGGTTGCCTCATCTTTATCTGCCGTTGGCGCGTATACCTGTAATATGTTAATATTCACCGGTGTTGCTTGAATTTGTAAAACATTATTCTATCTTAATGGGGAGTGAAAGATTTTACTGCCGAATTAATACGTGGGGCAACTATTATTGCGGTGCCGTTTCTGTGATGTGTTGTGTCGTTTCCAGCATAGTAAACTTTATATCCAAGTATATCGCATTGTCCAGAGTTTTGCCAGTGTATTTCACTAATTCCCAATATATCAATTTTTAATCTTTTCATCTCTTTTACAATGTTATGAGTTTTGCCGCTCTCGTACATACTTCGTACATTCCAAGTTCCAATCCTTAGGTGTTGAGGACTTGCTTCCTTTTTTAGGCCGTAGGGATTTCGCTGGCTGACGACCAGGGAGGCCCTACTATTTGTTTGTGTGCATCCTCCCCTGCCGGGTATTGGGATCCGATCACCATGATCAGTAATTTTTTTGTTATCGTAGTGTATTGCCATGATAACTATTCTAGGAAATTCTTATGGGGTGGTTTTCCGTTGCCTTCCCCATCGCAGTACCACAACCATTCAAACTGCTCCAGTCATGCTTGTGGTAGTCCAGTTTTAAGCCGATCCAGGATCATTTCCTTTGCGCCTTGAGCTGGTACTGATGATCGCTGCTGCCCTTCATCAGGGTATCACTCGGTAATCACTCGGTGAAATTTTCGCCATATCTGGCTACCCTCATATCTAGACCTCCTAAATCTAATATGCCACTGTATCTAATTATTTGAGCTGAGGGAAAACTGCTCACGTGTAGAAATTTGATATACAGGTGTAATTACATTTGCAATACATGGTTCATTACTACGAGCACCTATCAGAGCTGTCGGGATGGACATAGTAATATTTCCTTGTGGACAGTGTTCTTATATATATTTTTTAACCCTTCTAGCTTCTACCATAAAGGCATCTCTAAGTTTCGTTCGCTAACTGAACACGTACGGGGGTGTCTTGACGAAGAATGGGTGGTTTTAGTTGGTAGGCAGGGCAACAGAAAGGCATCCGTTTGCAGGACCTCCTTTACATAGGGGGAAATTGGCTCAGCTGTTTTCCTCTTCCCTGAATCCAACACACGCCGAGCAATGGTATGGTGTTTAGAACATTTCCACCCTCATAAAAAAAAGCTTCTACCATAAAGCAGTTTATTAGTATAAAACGAAAAACGAACTAATTAGATTATATTTATTGTTTTATTTTTGACATGTATTCTTAGAAAATTAACAACAATAAATTTTGCCGAACGCGTTTTCATGGAACTCCTTCACAGGCTTCTAATAAATAGACAAATACACAATTATATTTACAATTAATCAAACCTCACTCTTATTAATCCGCTACCGGAACCGTTTTACACACAATACATAAGCGTAACAGTTAGAGTATTCTTTGTAACATATAGAGAAGTTATTTGTTTGTAATATAATAAAATTCATAAACAAGGTCATTCAAAGTCAAACCTCATTTAAGTCTGTGGAATTTTCAACTATTTTTAGGCCATAAAATTTCAGTGATATAATTTGAGATGAAGCATTATCTTAGATCATGAATTACTCTCATTACTTCTAACACAGTGAATTTTAAACCTAATAAAACTATGAAATATTTTTATAAAAGCATTTAAAAGAACAAACTGAATAAATTTAAAACTGTCCTTTTATAACTTTATTTATCTTTATTTATTCATATCTTAAAGTTCAGAGCTTCTATCCAGTCGCCCTGATGAGTCCTGCTAGGATGAAATACGTATAAACGAATTGTAGAGGCACTATAGAAATCAAATCTTAACTGTCTTTTCTATATTTTTATTTAATCGTATTTTGGGTATAAGAAACCAGTTCATAAAAGGTTCTTGTATAGATAAATTCATATGATGTGGAATGCCATTTTAGATTTTCCATGTAGGTCCATTCATCGTGTGCTTGCTTTAAAAATTGTAGAAGGCACAGATTCAGGCAAAAATCTGAATTTTGGTTTCGGACACTCAGATCAGAAATATTCGAATTTCTAGTTTCTGTTAAATACATTTACTAAAAAAGGAATAAAGTAGTCGTGAAATGTAATGTGGAAGGGCTAAAAAGTCTTTCAGAGACTGAAAAGTCCCTGAAATTAAATTCATGAATATTTACATGCCTACTGAAAACAGACAATTCGAACTAAAAATATTAGAGTAATAATTGTCAAATAAGAACATCTTTTCACACCTTTTGAATTTGGATGTGAATATAAAGTGTGAAACCATATTTTCAGTGTTAAATTTAAGTTAACCCTCTATTGCATGAATTTATTTTATATTATTTTTTGACAAAATTAAATAAAATTAGATTAAATTACTCTTAATAAATGTATGTAGAATTCACCGTTACTTTTTTTTAAATGATCCGATTTTTGAGAAAAAAACTTTGTGTCCATTTGAGAACATTATGTATAAAAACTTTTATTAGAACCAATTGTCATACACATTAGATCGATGTATTGTCAGTATCAAACTATTCTAAATTGTGAAATTTCTTAAAAACAGTTACTACTTTTAGAATGAAAGGATAAATTCACCTTACATTTCTCGCACTGGACCTTTGATTTTCCTTTACAGTTTTTTTTACATCTTTCTCTGTTTGCAGTCCAGTTTGGCGAATATGAAAACTGGTCTGTTTGTACATACATATTGGGTCTAGGTTCAATGCATCTTCTTTTAGATGGTTGTTCGGGTGTGGAACTTCTAGGCCGACCTACTTTTCTTTTTTGTACAACACCACTGTTAGTTGTTCAGCTAGAATTTTTTGAAATTCAGCTGTGGTATAATCTCTTCAGTTTTTCCAACTTGTTTTTTGATTCGCCTGCCTAATAGGCCAAGCATTGACTACTGCTACATCCAGCATATGATAGAAAATACGGTGGTACAATTTTTTTTTGATTTTGATTGGATATAATCCCAATAAGGAATTTTGCAGATCCACACCGCCCATGTGCCTGTTATATTGTTGTATAATGTCTGGGCAATCAATTTCTTTCCTAGTTCTTTCGGTGCGAAAAATCTTTCCACTTTGGCTGTTGGTTGAGTTCCACAATAATCTGACAGTAAAGACACAATTTTGTTGTCACACCACTGGACTGTATGTATTGCAGTATTCTCATAAGTACCAGAGTGTTCCTGAATGCTTCCCCTTTGTAATTTTTTAATTTCTTTCTTTTGCCAACCTTTATTATTCAGAATTCGATTTGTACGGATTGTTGCGCTATAATGTATGCCTCGTTTTGACAAATAGGACACCAGTGGTATACTTGAAAAATAATTATCGTAAAAGAGCTTGTGGTGTTTATTGGATGGTATTTCTCTGCTCAATCGAACTACAACATTACTAGCAGCTCCCTTTACTTCATTCGGTAATACTGTGTAACCATCTTTTCCAGCCAAAATTTCAATATTATATGAAAATCCTGAGATTCCTGAGAGAACCCATATCTTGTATCCCCATTTACGAAGCTATTTGGGATTGTATGTTGAACTTTGAGTATGTCTTCATACTCAAACGTCCTTTGAACGATATATCTTGTTCGTCACAAGATAATTGTTCTTTTAAAATTATCTGCAAATATGATCTTTTTATTTGTTCAATAAGGGCGAGATTTTATCAAGACTCCATATATTTTTAAATTATTACTAAAATGAAGAAATATTTTGATCGTTTCAAAACGATTGATAGGCATTACGTCTGCAACTTGTGAAATTCTTGTTGTCGGAGTCCAATAGGTTGTAGTAGGTGGTCTTATTAGAGACATCCACAGCAATATCCCCATAAAATTTTCAATTTCTACAGGTTATGTGGTAAAAAGATCATTTTATTCATTATTTAATATATTTATTACGAATGTGATATGTGATACACAAAGATGATACGCCAAAAAAGAAACAAATAATTTTATATTATACTAGTCCTGCAATAATTAATATTTTATACCCATAGAGCTATAATACAAATAGACTGACTGCTGCCATATAGCCGCGTTACTCCAGTGGGGCAGAGAAAACTGACACAAAGCACTCCCTGCATATCTTACTAATTTACCAGGTTTACCGACCACGTAACCTAAATGACCAATGAGAAGGTTACGTGGTCGATAAACGCGGCCCATTAAAAAGAGATGCAGGGACTGCTTTGCGTCAGTTTTCTCTGTCGCATCAATTGGTAACATTGCCCTAAATTACCCTTTCCTCAGGTAGCTACAGCTTCCACCGTGGCAGTGTTGCTGAGTCACCAGGCTGGAATGCAGGGACTTTTAACAGTACTGCCACAATTGGTCGCATGGCTCCTGTAGATCTTATTTAGTTAATTTGCTAATTTGCTTCTTTTTTAAGTCATAAATACGTATTTACGATTGCCTTCCACCTTCATCTATTATCTTTTGTACTGAGTTTTTTTACTGAGCCAATGAATATTTCCTTATTTATAATATACTAGTCTCGCATTAATTAACATCATTATATATATATATATATATATATATATATATATATATATATATACTTTTGTTTGACAGTAAAAGATTATAAACTATACCAGTTATATTTTAATTATATAAACTAACTAATATTTTTTAATATTTCAAGAAATCGCCAAAATGATCCCGATGAAAGGTAAATAATTATTTGGTGTAGTTGTGTTTATGTATTCGTACTAGTTATTTTTTATTTTGTTTTAAAATAACTGCATGTATTACAAACCCAATAAAAGTGCATGGTTTTCAACTTTTTGCTTTTGCGTTGCGATTGTACTTGTTAAAAAATGATTTCTGTTGATTGAACGAAAGGCAGCAACGTCAAACGCATTGGTAAACAAAATGTTATTGTTCAACTAATCGATTACAAATAAAGTATTTTCCTATTTAGTTGACATACCCTAACGCCTTAACCTAAACATCGTTGACATTAACATTGTAGTTATGCTGTTGATATTTATAATTTGTTGATGTTTTTATTAGTATATTAGAATATGGTTAATATGGTTAGAAAACTTAATGTAACTAGTTTGTAAATTTAAATCAAGAGACACAAGTTTTTTTGTTTATAACAAATATAAGCATGTATTTATACATGATATGTCTATTAATTTATTTATGATCTCCAATGGACAACCCTCGGTTTATCAGACTATCTTTTATTGTCTATAATACGGGTCAAATTTTACACATCTGTTACCCTTCTTCCATATATTCGATCTGTCACAGACAAAATAAACAATATGCTTTACAAAGAAGCCATCAGGGCCATTTTCCGACCAACCAGGAAAATTTCCAAATTTCTGCCTTCTCTTAAAGATCTCACACTGCTTTCTCTTCTGGTGCAAATTCCATCTCCTGTTCCTGTTCCAACGTATACATCGGCGAAACTAGTCGGGCTGTTAAAACCAGAATCTCAGAACATCAAACATGCATTAGATTTGAATGATGCACAGTAAACACTGCCTAAAATAAGAAATTTTACATGTACACATAACACGGCAATATAGGGGACGAACAGTAACAGTAACCCACCCCATTCGAACGGGCGCGACAATTGTGGACGACCCGAGCAACCAGCTATATAAAAGCTATTGCAAAGTGGTTTCGATCTATTTCCGTTTCACCTTTGGATATTTTAAGTATTTGATTTATTAGCTTTCTTCTACGTCTGAAGAAGCTAACGTTAAGATGTAAATAAAGGGGTTGTCCAAAAAACACACGACCGAAACCGGGGAGGTGATTATTTGGTTCTAAATATCGCTGTAGAAGCAATCCTTTTTCATAATGAGAGATTGAAGCCTGGATACTTCATTATTAGTGAAAAGCAGGTAAAAGTTACTTCTCACTTGATAGAGAGGGGCAGATACTTCTCCCAATCAAGAATTTATACACAATTGTTGTTAAATATCAGTATAATAATCATTATACGTGTACTACGAGCTTAGGCTCATGAATTTATGAAATATTAATTTTTTAAGACTGACCAGTAAATACACTTTCTACTTTTCCACGGACAATTTTTATGCGGTCAAGACCGGAAAATGGACGCTATGGACCAACAAAAGAATTTCGATGTTTGATAATACAATCAGCATATATATTAACCGAAGTAAAACGAGAGAAGATGTAGACCACTTAATGGAATCTTTTAAAGAATAGAGGCAAGTGAAATTAGGCTGAAGGAATTACTAGATTAATATTTATTTGTCTGATATTAACAACTTTATCTGGTTTAAAAATTCTCAAAATAACCCGACTAAAATAGAATTTGTTTCAAATATAAAGAAAAGAGGGGTTCGTAAAAATTGCCATCCTTTGAAAGGAACGACCATAAACATAACTCACGACTATACCCAAAAACAAAGAGAAGAGCAAAAATATTAAAATACCATCTTAAACTTGCCCGACAGAATTCTAATACTAAAAGCTACATTAAAGACAATAAACTTTTTGTAGAAGGAAGTTCTTACTCTTTAGAAGACTTGCAAGATACAAAAGAAAATACTTATATACCAAACAAATAGTTCACTATTTGTTTGGTATATATTTATACACCGAATACACCAAGTATTAAAAAGACGACTGAATCAGAAATAACAGTATTTGAAGAAAAACCAATAGGAACACACAAAAACCCATCAAATCCGATTACGAGTAACAACACAAAGAAGGATATAGAAAAGGAAGTGAAAAATAAGTCTACTGAGAACCAGCTCCAAAAGTCAAGGCAGTTTTCTAGGTTACGTTCATCTAATAAATAGGTGTATTTAATACTAATATACCTATTTATTAAAGTTTGAACACGGATCCCTTTATACGTGATTATAATAACACTGAAATTAAAGCTCAAACAATCAATAATACAATAGTAGAATTCAATCATATTAGTAAAAACAGTAATTTACCCTTAAAAATACTGCATATAAATATCCGAAGCGTCCAAAAAAACTTTGAAGAATTTATCGTTTTTTTAAATCATTTTACATCTTATTTTGAAATTATTATTTTAACGGAAACTTTACAGCTCCTTGATTGCAATATATTTCAAATACATGATTACGGACTCATATATAGTAGAGGTAACTTTAACAGAAATGATGGTATTATTTTATATGTAAAAAACAATCTAAACTATAAATACAACATTATTAAGATCTCTGAAATGACAGCAATCGAATTAAACATCTACGGAAAAAATGAAAATATTAAAATCGTTTCTACATATAGATTACCAAGCTCATGCCCAAAGGTATTTAATTCATGCCTTAACAATTATTTACGCCATACAAAGGTCAGACATTAATATTTTTGAGGAGATGTTAATATCGACTTATTAGTTGATGATGACTATGTATCTGAGTATAAAAACTTACTTAACATGCATGGATATGTATCATATATAAACCAAACCACAAGACGTCACAGTAAAACGTGCCTTGATCATTTCTTTATTGAACATTCACAAAAAAGTAAACATAAACTTAGTCCTTACATTTTTAACTACGAAATATCTGATGATAGTCCCATTGCATTAATATTAGAAAATTTCAACTCTTCAGTTATTCCCACAATTAAACAAAAGAACACAATGTTAAAAAAATATACTGATTACATACAGTTAAAGCTAAATTTAAAAGGCGAAAACGGATCTCTGTTTATAATTCCACAAACATAAATAATACAACTGAGGAGTTTATCAATACACTACAACGAAATATTGACATAACAACTAAGGAAGTACAAATTCGAAAAAAATCAAAAAATAAAAAGCCTTGGATCAATTTAGAATTATTAAAAGCTATTAAGGAAAAAATAATTTAATAAAATAAACTAATATAAATTATCCAAAAATTTTATCTCAGCAGATTATTAACAAAAGCAAAAAAGAAATATTTTAATGACTTATTAATTTGATAAAAATACTTGCACTTCAATGGCTCTTTGGACATGTGTCAAAGAATTGTGTGGTGGAACAGTAGTTAAAACAGAAATTGAGGGATAAAGACAGATGATAATCTAATAACAGATCATGGAAAAATTGCAGATCTATTTAATAACTATTTCAGTGATTCGGAAAAAAATATACTGAGAAAATTGATACACCTCTCAATTATGTTGAACAGATTGAGTATGTAAAAAATGGCATATATTTATTTCCAACGAATGAAGATGAAGTCATAAAATGTATACATACACTAAAAAATCATTGACTTATATAATCAATAACTGTTTCAGATTAGGTATATTTCCCAATGTATTAAAAGCAGGTATCATTAAACCGCTTTTTAAAGGTGGAGATTGTAGTGAACTTGGAAACTATAGTCCAATAAGCTTGACTTCGAATCTCAGTAAAGTAATCAAAAAAATTATAAAATCTCGTCTCAATAATTTTAAGAAACATAATATATTATCTGAAAGTCAATATGGCTTTGGACAGGGAAGGTCTACAGAAGATGCAATTGGTAAATTGGTAAAAAGTATTTACAGTTCTTTAGATAATAAAAAAGCTTCTTTATGTATATTTGTAGATATCTCTAATCAGATCAGATCATAAGTTTCGCTGGCGATACAGCCATTTTTAACAATTGGAAATAATTGGAAAACGTTAAAGGAAAATGTCGAAATGGACTGTAAAAATAAAAAAATGGTTAAAAACATAACAAGTTAATATTAAATATTGAAAAAACTAAATACTTGCCATTTTCGTCATACACCACTGGGTTACCAAACTTCAACCAACTTGAAATTGACAACGATACAACAGTTCCAGAAGCAGAAAATATTAAGTACCTTGATATTGTAACAGACAGACACCTAAAATGGAATCATAATATCAAATATGTAGTCGAAAAAATAAGAGGTTTACTTCCAAAATTCAAGTATCTTCGCGAATTCTTAGATGTTAACCACTTGAAGATTTTATACTATTCTCTGGTACAATCACAATTAACATATGGGATTATTGGATGGGGTGGAGCCTACAATGCTCACCTTAAAAATCTAAACGTTATACAAAATTGGATAATTACAATAATATATAGAAGGGGTATAAGATCTTCAGTGGACCAATTATTTACAGACAGTCATTTCATGGATTTAAACCAGTTTGTATTCCTACAAAGCATTATTATATTTACATAGAGAGAAATCATTTCTGAATTGTACCCACCATACATATCAAACTAGAAATAGAAATTTAACGATATTAGTACCAAAAAAAAGGAAAAACTATTGGCCAACATTGCATTGATTTTTTGGGACCAAAAATGTTTAATTGCTTATCATCTGCCATCAAAATAATACACAACTATAAAAAATAAAAAAAAAAGAATAAAACAATGGATCCATGGTAATAGATATAAATTGTTTGAATTAATGAACATCTGTTAATGAGCTTCAATTTCAAATAAATGTTATAATTTAAAATTTTTAAATTTTATGTTTTTCTAATTGAAATTTATCAACAATTTGTGCGAATATGTTAAAAAAAAATTCAACCCTCACGTACAAGTTGTAGTCCATGTGACACACAACTTCTGTGAGAAACTGGATTTATTTATATATTATATAAAATATGTAAATTTATATTGTAACACATTTTTCTGTTATAAATAAACTCTATTATATATATATATATATATATATATATATATATATATATATATATATATATTATGAAGTGCCTAATTTGTTTTTTTTATCAAACTGGTCAGTTGCATCCAGTATCTAGTGTTACTATGTGTTAAAAACTTTATTATATAAAATAAAATAAAGAATTGGGTTTACATCAAAATGTCGGTCTTAAAAAATATTGTACGTCATGCGACCAAAAATTAGTATTTTTCAGGTGTCCCCAGCTCTCCGAGCCAAGCCGTAGACGAGTCCTGGAATCTGCCAGCCTCGACCTGAGACACACCACTTTCCAGTATTGTAACGTAAATTACTATTTCTACTCTCTCTTCGTTATACCAATCTTATTTCCTGATGCAAAATCGAAACGTCAAAATAACTGTAGTTTTTATTCCCATGTATAAAATATTCGGTGCAAAACATGCCACAAGAAAATAGTTTCAAAATAACATCCAAATAATTCTGACAATCAATTAGTAATATTTAACAATCTGTGATCGATTTTGATAGCGCGACAAACATTTCGTCGGAATTTAATAAAAATGCGGCTGGTAATATATTACAATGATCTGAAATTAATGAATGAAACTGTTTACAACTTAGGTTAACATCATCTTTTGATGGAACAGGATCGGACTTTTGTTGAATTGTGCATGGAAATTCTGTCACAAATATTTACGATAACGCTATATTTAAAATTTTATTTTTAATTCATGTCTTCTTTCAATCACAGATTTAGTTTTAGTTTTATCTTTTAATAATTTTAATTTTAGTTTAACTTCTTCTTCTAAATGTGCCTATCTTTGAGAGATATGGGCTACCACATTGACCCATCTTATTATATTCACAGCAGCTCGAAATAGATCAGTTGACGTTAGATCAGTCCATTTTCTAAGATTGGCCAGACAGAATATACGTTTACGTCCAGGGCCTCTTTTACCCTCAATCTTGCCCTGTAGAATCAACTGTAGAAGTCGGCATTTATCATTACCCATGATGTGGCCGAAGTAAGCAAATTTTCTGTTTTTTATGGTGTTAATAATTTCTTTGTCTTTTCTTAACCTCTGGAGAATAGTTACGTTACTTGTGTGGTGTATATATAAGACCCTCAACATACGTCGGTAGTTTAACTAGTTGATTTTATTTGAAGATATTAACATTCATTTATTGGAAAAGCATTATATGGAAACAACGATAATTAATAAAAGTCTTCATATGGAAGGTCTACATTATACGGAATCTGATGATCAAAATACTGGGACCAATCCTCTGATTCTGAATTAGGTTAAATCAGACATAAAATATATGAATTCAAGTGTTTGTTGTAAAAGGCCATTAACAATAACAGTCATCTACTGCTCACCATAACATAATATAAAAAAACAACAATTCACACAGTTCTTTGAATCTCGTTGAAACAGATTCTTGGCAGGTGGAGAATACAACGCTAAACGTAGCAACCAGGCAAATAAAACGTCCCCAATTCTCCAACCGTCCAAATTTGTACTGGAGATGGCACATGTGCAAAAAGCAATAAATAATAATGTTCGTGCAGATGAAGCTTTTAGTATAGATAATGAAATCCAATGAACGAAATAAAAGAGGAGAAAAATTATATAACTTCTTAGAACAACAAAATTTATATGCCATGAACACACACTTCAAGAAACCAGCAAACCGAAAATGGACGTAGATATCTCCCGATAAAACGACAAAAAACGAGATCGATTACTTTTTGTGTGGGAACAAAGACATTTTTGAAGATATAACTGCTCTCAATCGATTCACAACTGACAGCAATCATCGCCTTTTGAGAGCAATGATTCTTATTAAACAGACGAAAACCAGTAGCAACAGGCCACATAATTATTTTAATGAGATACATCAAACTAAAATACGACAGAAGGGAGATGAGTACAGACAAGTCTTAAGAAAAGAATTTGTAGAACATTGTCAACAAGAATATTCCGACATGAACAGAATTAATAAAGAAATGCAACGAAAACTCTTGTCAGCAGGACTGACTGTTGCAAAGAAAACGAAAAATAAAGAAGACCGAATAAGTGAAGGAACAAAACGGTTGATGGAAAAGAGACGCACATTTCTAAGCGAAGGAAAGGGAAACACCAATGGTTTCAAAGAATTGAATAAACAAATAAAGAAGGGAGTAAAGGAAGATTTAAGGATCTGTAATGAAAACAAGGTAGAAAAAATAATAGAAAAGAACCGAAACCTGAAATGCTTAAGATCAAACTTAGGAAAGCCTATAATAATCTCATTGAAGGATAATGATGGAAAAGAAATAAGAGAAAAGAACGAAATTCTAAAAGTTACTCCGACATTTTACCGTGATTTATATTCCTCACACAAGAACCCAGATAACACTGCAAAGGAAGACCTTAAGAGAAAGATAACGAATGTCAACTCAGAAATACTCCCTAACATAGAATCCTTCGAAATAAAACAAGCTATAGCACCACTAAAGAACAATAAGGCTCCGGGTCCAGATGGAATACTTGTAGAAATGTTGAAGGAGGGGAATGAAATTATTCTTGAAGAATTGAAATAATTTTTCAACGAATGTCTTCACAGAGGAGAAGTCCCAGATGATTTTAATGAAAGTTTGACAATACTCCTCTTCAAAAAGGGAGACAGGGGAGATCTCAAGAACTATAGGCCAATCTCCCTGCTGTTCCAAATGTACAAATTGTTTATGAGAGTAATAACTAACAGGTTAACGTCGAAGCTCGATAGCTATCAACCGGTAGAGCAGGCAGGATTCCGAAAGGGTTACAGTACAGCGGATCATCTTCTTACAGTCAGAACTCTAATAGAGAAAGCCAATAAATATCACTTATATATTGGCTTCGTTGATTTTAAAAAGGCAATCGACTCCATAGAACTTTGGGCAATAGAGAGAGCTATGAACAACTACAGGATAGACTCCCGATACAGAATACTCATACACAATATTTACAAGAAAGCTACAACGAAAATACAAATTGATGCGAAAACCAAAGCTATACCAATCAACAGAGGAGTTCGCCAGGGAGATGTTATCTCACCAAAACTATTCACACTTGGACTTGAAGACGTGTTCAAAGACATTAACTGGGCAGATAAGGGAGTAAATGTTAATGGAAGAAAACCGAGTCATTTAAGATACGCTGATGACATTGTAATATTCGCTACAAGTTTTGAAGAACTACAGACCATGATGACGCAACTATTTCAAGCTTCGGAAAAAGTAGGCCTTAAGATGAACTTGGAAAAAACAAAAATAATGACAAATACACCGAACATTCCAGAAATAAATTTAGAAACAGAAAGCGAATACATCTATCTGGGACAGATAATGAAAATTAACAAAGAAAATCAAACTGCCGAAATTACCAGAAGAATAAGGTTAGCGTGGGCAGGATTTGGAAAACTGAGTTAGATCTTGAAAAGCACTAAAATAAAACAGTATTTGAAAACCAGAATTTAGGATCAGTGTATCCTCCCTATACTTACGTATGGTTCACAGACGTGGAAACTCACCAAGTCCAATAGGGATAAAATAGTAAAACCACAAAGAGCGATGGAAAGATCAATGCTCGCGGTGAGATTTATAGACAAAAAAATAAACAAATGGATTAGAAGCAAAAAGAAAGAAAAAGAAGCAGGAAAACATGCTGCCAAATTAAAATGGGGCTTCGCAGGACACAATACATGACTGAAGGATAAGAGATGGAACCACGAAATACAACAGTGGAGGCCATGGTTAGAAAAGAGAAGCAGAAGAAGACCACAAATGAGATGGGCTGATGATATTAAGAAGATCGGAGGACACAACTGGAAGCAAGTGGCGCAAAATAGAAGACACTGGATTGATTTGGGGGAGGCCTATGTCCAAAGTTGGATTACTGAAGGCTGAAGAAGAAGAAGAATGAAATCCAAATTTATCTACAATCTCCCTATAAACTTGAAACGTCTCTAAAAAATTTACATTAACCAAAGTCAATAATATCATTTACAATAAATTAATCCCCAAAAAGTCCCCAGGGTGTAATCTAATTACCGTAGGAATATAAAAATCTAAATACCGTAAGGAATTACCAAGAATAGCCCTACTTTATCTTACAAAACTGTATAATGCCGTATTAAGAACAGGACATTTTCCTATAGTTTGCTCCCTATTAGCCCAAATAATATTACTTACAAAACCCTGAAAATGTTTGGAAGGAAATAAAGTCCTACAGACCTATTAGCCTGCTTCCTAATATGTCTCAAATATTGGAAAACTGCTGATAAAGCTAATTTTAATTGACAAACAAATAATACCCCATCACCAGTTTAGCCTTAGGCCACTGCACGCTACGACTAAACAAATGCACTGGGTTTAACAGCAAATACACCAATCAGCAACAGCAACAGAAACTTATGCAGATGACACAGTAGTAATCTCTTCTCATTAAGACCCAGCCGTAGCATCACACAGAGTACAGGCTAACCCAAGTGCAATATAAACTTATCCAAAAAAGTGGCGTTTACAAGCCAATGAAACAAAATCTTCACAGGTAACATTTACAAACCGCAAGTAAAACTGTGATCCGGTATCGTTAAACGGTCAACCTTCTGACACAGAAAGACGACATAAAATACTTGGTAATGTATTTGCATCGCAGTCTTCACAAGCTCATCGAAAAAACACATATTTACCAAGCAAAAACAGCTGTGCCTTAAACTCAGAAAACTATATTGATTAATAGGCCCGAAGTCAAAACTGTCAATCGACAACAAAATTTTACCATATAAAGTTGTAAAACCCATCTAGTATTGACATTCTTGAAAGATTCCAATCGAAAGTCTTCCGGATGATAACTAATGCTCCATGGTTCGTTCCAAACAAGATGATCACACGAGACCTCAAAATGACAACTGGTACCAAACTCTGCCAACGACATGAACAGAGACTAACATACCACCCGAATAATCTACTCCAAAACTTAATGACACAGCCAATCAGACGTAGGCTCAAATGAAAAACTCCAGCAGGCATGTTAACTATAAACTAGTCGCATAAGAGTAACACAATGAAATCTAGAAGCAGAAGCTCAACCAAACGCTAAGACATACGTAACACTCTTCCAGTGCCAGGATACACAGAAAATTGTCAATAAACAATTTTCTACAAGACATTTTTTCTTTATTAATATTTATATTGTTAACTATTGTCGGACAATTTACTTATTCCAATTATATTACAGATTGCAAATATATAAAGTGTTTGTTCTGGCAATTTTAGTAACAAGCTACTTATTGTTGTCACTTCCGAATGCCCTTTTAAAGATACATCTAACCAAGTAACAGCAATTTTATTAATTAAATTACAACTGTTTTTTTTAACAGAAAACTGAGAATTTTCTTTTCTCTATTCGGCACTGCTGATGTACGGGGTTATTGGCCCGTAATTTCTCCACCACCTGAGGAAGTTTTTTGAGGGATGAACTAGGAATGATTACCTTTTAATAAATCAAATATAAATAAATTGTATTAAATGTGTAAAAGCGTATCGAGGTGATAGTTGGTTGCTCGTTATCCCGCAACTTAAAAGTTGATTGTTGCAACTCATTGGTTTACTTCCATTTTTAGAGCGGGAATTTGTATGTTTCCCTAATAATGCAATCCTTTAACATCGATTTAGTGTCATAATAATTATAAAAATTTATTAACATCGACCTAGTGTCATAATAGTTATAAAAATGTATTACTTTAATTATGTAATTTAATTACAAGATCCACAAGGAAACTAAGTTCCTATAGCTGGTTGTATATCATGTATCACAAAAAATTTAAGTAAAAATCCTTTATAAAAGGTATATATAAATTAAAAACCCAAACGGGCTACGTCATGAAGACAAAACGTTTTCGGAAACCATGTTTCATCATCAGTGTCTAGGTGTACATGTTTTGAGCCACTAAATATCAAGGTAAAAACCCGTTAAAATTTATCTGTTACAATTTGGTTTACATTATTTGGTATTATATTTTATGATGTTAGAGTTAGGATATGGTAACACATCCCCTTCGCTCGCGAATGTGATGTCAACGTGTGATTGGCTGGCGCCCCGTACGAAGGTTGGCTTATTGTTGTTAAGCACTTGGAGGCCAGCCTGGGCTATCCATTCATTCCAGAGTTCCCCCTTTTTGTCGTTTATGGGGGAACCCCATTGTCTGGACTTCGCATTTATGTCACCGGCGATCAATATTTTTTTTTTTTTTCGTTTATAGCGGCACCCATTATTTCATTAACGATTGTTTCGTATCTCATCATAGGGATGTTTGGAGATACATAGCATGCCAGGAGGCTGAACCTAAAAGTGTTTTGAAAATTTCTAATATTTTTCCTCAGCTCAATTTTGATCAAAAAATCTTAAAAAAATCAGAGTATTTTTCTTCTTCTTCTTCTTTTTATGTATGCATGACTTTGTCTGTTTTTCAATGTGCCTCCAGTAAGTTCTCGTTCCATCGTTTTCGTGGTCTTATTACTGATCAACTTTCTATTGGGAAACCGTCTCTTGTCGTCTTTACTACTCTATTTGTTGTCATTCGGCTTATATAATATAATCGTTCCATTCTACTCTTCTACTTCTTACCCAGCTCTTGATGTTCCCCACCTTGCATCTACGTCGCATTTCTAGCTCTGTCCCGTAGTGTCTTACCAGAAATTTTTCTAAGTGTTTTCATCTCTGCTGTTTCGAACATGCTTTTTGTCCTCCCTGTATCAGGTCGTGTTTGTGCCGAGTATGTCATTGTTGGTATGATGACTGTTTTGTTAATTCTACCTTTTATTTATTTCCCGATATTTTCATTTCTTCCTATTGTTTCATTCAGGCAGCCTGCGGCTCAATTTACTTAATCTTCCACTTCAGTTTCGAGCTTTCCGTAGGTATATAATGTGATGCCTAGATATTTAAACACCATCATTTGTTCTATTATCTGACCTTCCAGCTCCAATTTATATCTTAGTAAATTTGCTGTTGTAACCATGCATTTTGTCTTTTTTGGGGAAATTAACATGTTAAATTTTCTGGCGGTTATACTAAATTGGTGCAGTATACGCTGCAAATCATCTTCACTCTGGGAGAGCACTATTGCGTCGTCTACATAGCAGAATATTTTAAGTTGTTTTTCTCCCATTTGGTATCCTGTTTTAGTTCTACCTTTTTTTATTATTTCATCCATATAGAGGTTGAACAATAGAGGACTAAGGGGATCTCCTTGTCTTATCCCATTGCTAGCTTCAATCGGGTTGGTTAGTTCTTCTACTTTACTTTTATTGTGCTGTTTTGGTAGATAATTTCGATCGCAAGAGAGGTATCTCTCTTGCGTACAATAAGTGGATAACCTCCTTTAATTTGACCCGGTCAAATGCCTACTTAAGGTCCACAAAACATAGATATGCCGGTTTGTTGTATTCTAATGATTTCTCTTGCACTTGCCTCATTATAAATATTGCGTCGGTGCATGATCTTCCCGACCTAAAACCTTGTTGTTCTTCTGATAGTGTTATAATTTCATTCAGTTTATTTGTTATCACGTTGGTTATTCATTTTAGTGTTGGTTTTAATAAATTAATTCATCTGTAATTTTCCGGGACCGATTTGTCTCCCTTTTTGATGAGAGGTATTAGGATATTTGATCTCCATTTTTGAGAAATTCTGTTTTGTTCTATTATTTTTTGGATTAGTTTTAATAGTTGTTTGGTCAGATGTGGTCCTCCGTACTTTAGGAGTTCGTTCGGTATTCTGTCCTCTCCTGGTAATTTTCTAATTTTTAATTGCCTTAATACTTCCTTTACCTCTTCCTCCTCAATATTTATTTCTTCGTTTGTCGTCGCCTCTGGTTTTGGTGGTTTGTTATCGTCAGCTTTAGCAAATAGTGATCGAAATTAGTATATTTATGATTTCTTCTGAATGTGTTTCGTTTTTATTAGTTCGTTCATCAGTTCTTCAGTTTTCTTTGTCCTCTAATGATTCTTCATATTTCGTAGAAGGCGTGCTCAGAAAGGATCGCTCAAAAAATGTTTTTTTGGAAAACTCATTTTTGCGATAGTGGATCACTGGGGCCAAGTAGAGAGCTAAAAATTTGGCTAAAGGGATTTTTTAATTACTTTCAAGAGCCCAATCTAAAATAAAAATCCAGATGAGTACAGATTTTACCATTTTATCCCTCTATAGCCATTGCAATTTGTTATAAGCATTATTTATAACATCGAAAATATGTACATACATAAAGAACCAGCTAAAAGAGTAAGAAAGTACAATTATTAAGGTTCTCTTTTAAATAAGAACAATGTGAAGAAAAGCTTTCGAACTCTAGCATATCGCAGGATATTAAAAAGACTAGGTATGTACTGACTAATAAAAAGAGAAAACTGCTCTTTCTGGCATACATCACCAGAGAAGAAAATTATCAGTTACTTCAACTTATAATACAAGGAAAAATAAGTGCAAACTTAAATAAGTTTCAAAAAAAGAAGATATTCCAGTTTAAAAATCTGCGCAAATTGTTCAACACCATCAATAGAGATCTGTTTGGAACAGGAGTTTCGGAAGTATAGGTATATAGTCTTAATGATTGCCAACGTTCAAAACGAAGACGGCACTTGAAGAAAATTAGTTTTTTCTTGAACGACCCTTTCGTGTATTGGAAAACATCCTAATAAAAGTAGCTAGAAATTTATACACCTTTTTTATGTGAAAAAACCATTTATATTATTGATTTTTCTTTTCTAGAATTATTTGCATTTTCTTTCTGATAATATTACTTTTAAATGTATTAAACATGTGTTAGATCAATTTTATAGTCTAAATGAAAATATCACTTAATGTTTTTTTGATTGCAGAATCTACAATACCTTAATAAAAATGGGTTCAAATAATTGACCTTGTGCTTATAAAGTGTCTAGACCGACTATGAGACTTCATAGTAAATTTACATTTAATATGCGAAATAAAATGTTTTATTTTTAACACGCTATGCATTTCTGTTACTAAAGACAAATTAATAGGTACTAGATTCGGGTAGATTTAAACTTACGTATTATCTAAAGAAGTTTAAATTGGAATTAATGGGATATTAATTATATACTTTAGAAAGGAACTACAACGGTAAAGGGGTTTTATTATTTCATATGCTCAATGGACCCCCAAATATGAAAAAACCGCTGAGTGCTGCCATTTAAAGGGGTGCGTTTTTGAGGAAGTGATGAATTAGTCCCTATGCACTTTTTGTACACATACATCTACAGAAAATTTGTTCAAAATTAAATTTTTTATCTAAATTTTATTCTTTAAAATTTTTTACTTTTAACGATTTTTGCTATTGACAGCAAAATGAAAAAAATTCGTACCAAAGGTACACTCTGCATCTTTAAAAGTAATTTTAATTTTTTGATAAGACACTCCGATAGGTGATAAAAAGCTATCAAATTTTTACCGTCGAGTCTTCTTCTCAGTAAGTTGTGGTTCCATCGTTTTCGTGGTCTTCCTACCGATCGTCTTTCTATTGGGGAACCGTCTCTTGTCGTCTTTACGATTCTATTTGTTGTCATTCGGCCTATATGATCGTTCCATTCCACTCTTCTATTTCTTACCCAGTTCTTGATGTTCTCCACCTTGCATCTACGTCGTATAGTACTTCTATCTCTGCCCCCGAACTTTCCGTAGCTAGTTAATGTGATGCCTAGATATTTAAACTCCATCACTTATTCTATTAGCTGACCTTCCAGCTCCAATTTACGTCTTAGTAAATTTGCTGTTGTAACCATGCATTTTGTCTTTTTTGGGGAAATTAACATGTTAAATTTTCTGGCGGTTATATTAAATTGGTGCAACATACGTTGTAAATCCTCTTTACTTTGAGAGAGTACTATTGCGTCGTCTGCATAGCAGATTATTTTACGTTGTTTTCCTCCCATTTGGTATTCTTTTTTAGCTCTTACTTTTTTATTATTTCGTCCATAATCATATTTAACAATAGAGGACTCAGGGAATCTCTGAGTCCCTAAGTTCTCTAGGATTATTTACACGTATTTATCATTATCCCATTGCCAGCTTCAATAGAGTCGGTTAGTTCTTCTTCTACCTTTACTTTTATTGTGTTGTTTTGGTAGTTATTTTCGATCGTTTTGATTATTCCTAGAGGTATCTCTTTTGCGTATGGTAAGTGTATATCGTCCTTTAATTTGACCCGGTCAAATCCCTTTGTAAGGTCCACGAAACATAGATATGCCAGTTTGTTGTATTCTAATGGTTTCTCTTGCACTTGCCTCATTATAAATATTGCGTCGGTGCATGATCTTCCCGACCTAAAACCTTGTTATTCTTCTGCTAGTGTTATAATTTTATTTAATTTATTTGTTATCACTTTGGTTATTAATTTTAGTTTTATGTTTAATCAATTAATTCCTCCGTAATTTTCCGGGACCGATTTGTCTCCCTTTTTAAGGAGAGGTATTAGGATGCTTGATCTCCATTCTCGAGGAATTCTGTTTTGTTCTATCATATTTTGGATTAGTTTTAATAGTTGTTTGGTCAGATCTGGTCCTCCGTACTAACTGCCTTTCAGTCACACAGTCCATTCTTGCTGTTGGGATTGTATAACAATACTGGATCACTTCTTTCGAACAAACTTTCGATGTACATTAGGGATAAATGTTCTTCCCAGGGATGCAATCTTCTAAAAATAAAATCTTGAGGAAGCTTTATTTCTCTTCCGGTAATCATCATCGATGGAGAATAACCGGATTATCGGATTTAAAGTATCCCAATAATTTTAATTAACAGCGACGAATATTAAAATATATCGAAAAACAGTTCTTAAAACAGATCAGAGGGAAGTCTTTTGACCATTCTGTCACACTGCGGAAGGAGAGGTGTGTTGGGACTTTTCCTAATACCCAAGATTTTCATAAATTCTTGCCATAATTCTAATTCAAAATTTCGTTCTTGATCAGAATGTAACTTTAGGCATCGATCAGGTATTAAGGACCTTCATGTCTTGATCGACGTGTGTTATGAATGGTTTCGCTACTGTAGTTGCTTTTTTATTAGAAAGGGTTGAAATTTCAGGCCATTTTGGAAAATAATCCATTGCTACCGTTAAGCTCTTGTGTCCTCTCTCTGTCATCGAAAGTTGATCGAGGTTATCCACTGCTAGTCGAACAAAAGGCTCTCGGGAAATATATTGCACCAATTTATCACGATTTCTGGTTTTAGGACCTTTCTACCGTTACAGTAAAATCTGTCTCGAACCCTGGCCAGTATTCCTTTGACTCCAAAATGTCCTCTAGAAATGCTGTTATGAAGTTATTGCAATACACTTTTAATCTGTAATTTTGATAGTAATTGTTGAACTGTACGTACTCCATCGTGATTTTTCTTCTTCCGATATAATAGACCATTGGAAAGATACAGATATTCTCATTAACCCAGTACGACTTTATAGTTCTACTATATTTGGTTATTTTCAGTCAAATAGGTCATACTATATTTTTAAGCTATTCCAGTATGACTTAGTCATTACCTTTTTTTGACTCTTTTTAAGGTTTTCCAGGGAAGTATGTTTATTATCTGCTTCCTATTTGATTGTGGTCATCTGGAGACTTACTTGTTCGGTTACATTTTCATTTTCTTTCAGTCTTTTATAGTACTGGCATTCCGAACAGAGTCACCCAAAAAGAATATCGGCATTATTACGAAGACGCCCTTTTCGGTGTACTACGTCGAAGTTATACTGATGATGTCTCTCTGAACTATATCTACTATTATTTCTAGTAGAACTTTGTGACGAGGTTCTACATGTCGATCTAGGCGACCTGCTAACCTTATTCTTTGATTTTTCTTTTCTTACCTGGGATAAGCTTCTGCAATTATTTTGCCAATCTCCTTCTCTTCCACAATTAAAACATCTTCTGTTTTTATTTTGAGTTTGTTGTTAAAGATTTGGCAGTATGCTTTAAATTTGAGATAAAATAGATTATTGGTTATCTGCGGTAGTCACTTCCTCATTTTCTTAAAATCTTGTTTCTTTTAATTTTATGCGAGGTCTGGAAATACTTTTCTCCGCATTTAGCGTTTTATGATGTAATCGGGGAACTTGTTGCATTTCAACTTCCTGTAATCTACTTATAAATGCCTGTATGCCAATTTGTTCCATAAAATCTTTAGGGACCTAAGGGTATGTCAAATGCAATAATCTTTCAATATCAGCCTCAAATTGTTGCAGGCTTTTGTTATATTTTTCATATCGAACTTTCAGCTTACTATATGCTTGATAACCTGCTTTAGATGTTGCTCGTCATATCTTGTATCTAAAGCTTGAACGAGAAAAGTATAACTGGGTGCATTCTGGGGAAGAAATTTCAAGACGTTTCAAGACTACATATTCTCGAAGCGACGCTAATAAAGAAGCTGCCATTTCTTTCTCAGTCCATGCAGCTTAAAATTGAAAACGATAAGTTTTCCATGCTGTTTGACCATGAAATGTGGAAGGTTTTAAAATTTTACTACTTCTAATTATTCCTGGTTCAACTATGAAAGATGATAAGGGATTCTTTGTTTAGATTCCACATTATTTATTAAAACAATATTAGATACGAAAGCTTGGGTACCAATTTTTTTTATAACTAAGTTATTTGTCTTTTTAAATTAGATATTTTTTTCTTGTTTTATTTTATTTTTTAAATAGTTTTGTTGTTTGTCTATTTTGTTTTTTAAATCGGTTTTTATGTCGCTCTATTGTTCTTCTAATTTGTCTATTCTGCTAGTAATTTGGCTTATCTCTAACTTAAAATTTTCATGAATTTGAGATGAACCATTTATGATTTCTACCTCTACTTTTCTACTTCTCTCCCCATTTTCTCTTGCTTTTCTTATCTACGCTTCTTCTTCATCCCTTCCTTCTCTTGCCTACACTTCACCCTCACCTCTACCTTTTCTTGCCCACGCTTCTCCTTTTCTCCTTTCACTTTTAAAAATAAGCCGGGGGGTCCAGACGCAACCATTTCTTTATCAAATTCGGTATCCATTTACAATTATTTAATATCTCTTTTATCCCACCGCTGTCATCAATGTTGCACTTCTTTTTTATTAATTTTATTCAAAACTTCGAACAATACAATACTTGCTAACAACTCTAACTAAATGAACAGAACTATTCAAACACTCAATTACTACTACTCATTAATATGTCAACTTCCTGTTTATATACATTTTCTGATATTTCAAACCTAGAAACAGTTCCAAAATATAAAAACTATGCACACTGTAAAATATAAAAAAGCATAGTAAAATAAAAGAAGATACTCTCAAGCAAGGTACTGGAATAAGAAACCGAAAAATAAGTGTATTGTAGATAAATGGGTCAATTGGGTTCATAGACATTTTCACATTTCGACCTGAAATATCTTTTGTGTATGAGCTATGCGGAAGTTTAAGTTTTCAATCCGGTACAGTGGTATAAGTAGTTCCAGTACCGATACCCGTTGGATAGTTTTTCCATTAATACTTCCCTTCTAATACAAGTCATTTTCGTCAAACTTTCAACTGAATAGGTGGGACAAGAAACCAAAGCTAAAAAGACTTAGTGGCAAAAATATCTAACAAATAAAGCAGTTAAAAACTATGAAGGGGAAGAACAAGAAAGATAATTACTAACAGAAAAAGTACAAATGGCAAAGAAAAAGTTATGAAAGGATTTTGAAGAAAAGCTAAAAATTGTTATTAAGGAAAAATAGAATCTATTTTATAAAGTGCGAAAATAATTTGGACAAACAAAAATCACCGACATCATGACAGTTAAAGACAAGATGGTTACCTATTGTAAGGGGCAGTAATGAGACGATAGAAAGAACATTTTAAAAATCTGTTATACAATCAGACTGAAAGTCAAAAACAAGTGAATAGAACTGAACAAAAAAAATCTTAGAAGACAGTAAATAAGATATTAAGAAGCAAAAATAACAATAAAAGAGGCGCTAACAGGTACACTAAAGAAAATTAAAAGTGGGAAAGCAGCAGGACAAGATAAAATCACTTGCGAAATGTTCAAGTACATGAGTAACAAAGAGGATAAGTATTCTTATAAAAATGCAACAAAAAAGGTATGCCTGGAATATTCCAAAACCTGGAATAAAAAAACGGTACCTACAACTTAGCGGTAAGACCGCAAGATGGGAATAATTCCATTACTAAGTTATAAAAAGTATGACATATATGATATATATATATATATATATATATATATATATATATATATATATATATATAACTAATAATTACTTACCATAAAAACTTACCTACCTAATGTAAATTTGTGTTTTGACTTATACTCAGTAAACTATATTACTCAGTTTTTATTATATTGTGAAATATGCGATTACTTACAAGTTTTCGAAAAAAATTCTTCGATTTTCAATCACATAACAAAGCCGAAAGACAATACACAATAGTATCAATTGTTTTATTGGACTGGATAAGTTTAAACAAACATCAGCTGATCACAACAAAAATCTAATAAACATCCATGAATTTCTGTTAACATGTGTTTATGTTACATACAACAATTAATTGGTTGATTTTAATATAAAAAGCCATTTGACATTGTATAAATAAACCGTTATATTTTAATGTAATATAACATAAACTTTTAACCAAAATTAGTTTCTTCAAAACGCGGTAATAAACCTGGCGCCATTTTTTGGTGGTCTAAAAAACTGAATATTTTCGGCGCTCACTTGGCAATTATATAATACAATAAAAAAGATTAAAGATTATAAAGTAATGGCAGAGCTCAACAAAAGAATGAATGAAGAGGCATACAAAATAAAAGGTAACCGTAATTACATATTTCTGACCTATTGGTATTTATATTTACGGTTTTTTTTATTTGACCTCAATATGATGTTCCCATTATTACAATCTAGTCTATAAGACCAATAAGCAATTTAATTCCAGTCTAACTTAACTAACAGAATCTATTAATACCAAGTTACACTCTTTAGCATTCTTAGTTTTGCTATCTTAAGTTAGTACCCACTTTAACTTGTACACAACATTTACGGTGAAGCCAAAATAGGCAAACTTAACTTACGAAAGGATCACTGCATATAATATATATATATATATATATATATATATATATATATATATATATATATATATATATATATTTATATATATATATATATATATATTATATATATTTATATATATTATATATATATATATATATAAATATATATATATATATATATATATTTATATATTTATATATAATATATATATATATATAAATATATATATATATATTTATATATATATATATATATATATATATATATATATATATTTATATATATATATATTTATAGGTATATATATTATATATATATATATATATATATATATATATATATATATATCAGACAAAAATTACTAGCTATTATAAAAGCCCTACAACATTTTCATACTTTCCTATATAAAGATAAGAAATATAATTTTGAACAACTTTTTGTAAACGTATGTGTAGTAAAAGTGCACAGAATTCACCAAAATGCACCCTAGTGCAAAGGGATTAATTCATCCCTTTCTCAAAAAGGGGTGAATTAGGCCGTAACATAATCAATAGCCTATAAACACTCAAAGGCTTCAAAGGTATAAATAAAAGAAATACTCGGTTATGTAGATTTGAGCAGGTGGATGTAAAAATACCAAATATGGACGTAAATATACCGTTATACTTTTTTCTAATGACTTTTTTTAAAACAGCAAACAATACACTACTTGTCATTGTCTCAACTTCTTGTTTATCTACATTTTCTGACGTTCCAAACCTTACGAGATATTTCGGGATATTTCGATGACGTCTAAAATATTCTAATATTTTAATTCTTCTTCTTTTTCGTCGATGGGCTTTTTCTGTATAGAATAAATCTTACGAAACTGTCGTAACACTGCTTCTTCCTTTACAGTTATTCGCCTCAAATAAATGATCTATGAATGACCGACTGAAGCCAACAGGGTGAGTCAGTTCCATAATATGGAGCTAGTCTCTCGATATGCACTACCTTGGGTTTACTTCTAGCTGAAAACTGTATGCGGTAGATTAGATCGTTTATTTTCTGTAGGACGGTGTACTGGTACGAGTACGGTGTACTAACTGCCATTCAGTCACACAGTCCATTTTTGCGTTTGGGATTGTATAACTATACTGGGTCACTTCTTTCGAACAAACTTTCGATGTACATTAGGGATAAATGTTCTTCCCAGGAATGCAATCTTCTAAAAATAAAATCTTGAGGAAGCTTCATTTCTCTTCCGGTAATCATCATCGATGGAGAATAGCCGGATTATCGGATTTAAAGTATCCCAATAATTTTAATTAACAGCGATGAATATTAAAATATATCGAAAAACAGTTCTTAAAACAGATCAGAGGGAAGTCTTTTGACCATTCTGTCAGACTGCGGAAGGAGAGGTGTGTTGGGACTTTTCCTAATACCCAAGATTTTCATAAATTCTTGCCATAATTCTGATTCAAAATTTCGTTCTTGATCAGAATGTAACTTTAGGCATCGATCAGGTATTAAGGACCTTCATGTCTTGATCGACGTGTGTTATGAATGGTTTCGCTACTGTGGTTGCTTTTTTATTATTATTTATAATTTTTTATATATATTATATTATTTATTATTATTATAATATTATATTATAATATTATATATATATATATATATATATATATATATATATATATATATATATATATATATATATATATATATCAGACAAAAATTACTAGCTATTATAAAAGCCCTCCAACATTTTCATACTTTCCTATATAAACAAGAACTTATAGATAGAGAAACTTCAACAGTATAATTCCGACTTAGTACATCGAAATCGCGTGCGTCTCAATAACAATGCCGATATGACTTTTGATGACTTAAATGACGAAAATGGCTTCAAAATTAAGTAACTAAAAACAGTGGAACTATAATGGCGCAGTAAACTTAATGTAAATATCTGTATCTTTCGAATGGTCTATTATATCCGAATTGGGAAAGTCTCGATGAAATACATACAGTTGAACAAGAGGTATTTCCAAAATCACACCTTAAAAGTGTGTTGCAAGGATTTCATAACAGCTGTTCTGGAGGACATTTTGGAGTCAAAGGAACATTGGTCAGAGGACAGATTTTACTAGATCAATTGTTGCCGATATGTAAAATATTGGTGTAAGAAATGCGATTTATGTAACGGCAGAAAAGGTCCTAGAACAAGAAATCGTGGTAAAATGGTAAAATATCTTTCCAGAGAATCTTTTAATCGACACAGTGGATATTCTCGGTCCACTTTTGATGACATAGGGAGAAAACTAGTACTTAATGGTTGCAATGGATATCTTTCAAAATAGTCTGAAATTTCACTCCTTCCCAATTAGACGGAATGGTCGAAAGAAATGATCGAATTGTTTATAAAAACATTTCAATGTTTATCGCTGATAATTAAAAAGATTGAGATACTTTAATTCCTCTATTTCTGTTAGCCCATAGAAGTTCCGAACATGAAGCAACCGGTTATTCTCCATCGATAAAGATCACCTTTATCGTGGAGTGGTAGCCAATGGTTTTGGCCTAGAAATTTAGTAAAACTCTTGGACGTTTCGTCTAGCTTTCGGATTTATTTAATGTTTTTTAAGGACATCTGAGAAAACAATTATATTAGTAATTAAATACTTATCTAAAATTAATTAAAGTGATATCTGTATCTTAAATATTTGCCAAGAATTCGTTTAGAAAACAACTCAATTTATTAAATTATGATAGATATTGGAGAGATCTTTGACATCAGTCTTATTATTATAGAATTTCGATCTTTCTTTAAATGAATCATTTCCAATATGTGTCTTTTGTTGTAGTTCTGTTCTTTTTCCATAATATGTACATTTTCAAATCAAAAGAATTATTATTTTCTAGAGAATGCTTTGCTAAGGCTGTAGTGTTTAATTTGTTTGTACACTTTGTTTGTGTACAACAATGCTTCTATATACATATTAGTGTGTTTGTCCAATTTATATGGTGAATTGAAGTTTTTACAAATTATTTTATAAATAATTTATAACGACCGACAAACTATGGAATTAAAAAAGTAAAGTAGTTTCTATTTAAAAATTCACGGTCAAAAACGTGTTAAAAAACTTAAGCGAGTACAGGGTTTCCCAAATTGGTATGTTTTACAGGGTATACTGAAAACTATAGGGGATAGAAAAAAGCTAGTTAGGATGGCATGTCAAATTTTATCGTTAAAGTAACGATTGCCCAATCAAATCATCAATAGCTCCCCACATTAGCGAGATACAGGGTGATTATTGAAAAATGTCGAAAACGATTGGGTTATAGACTTTATTTATTCAGAAACATTTTAAAAAGCTTTTTTGGAACTTTTGATAGATATATTACACTGGTAAACACACAATCTTCTGCCGAAAATTTTTCAACTATTTCTAGGTAATTTGGGTCTGCTAAACACAAAAATGCCAGCCGAATTGCTCCATCAGATCGTTTTAAAAACCATCACAAAAGAACATATTATATTTTGAATACATCGGGTAATTTACAGCAGATATATTTAGTGCTGTTCCCATCAAAGAAACAAGACAGGAATAAAAAGAATGATATTTGTTGTACAATAATATAGTTACAAAAATCATTAAGCATATCTGCCAAAAAACCTTTGAAGACTCCAACATTAATCGCCCATCATATGAGTGACTCATCTTCCCTGATACCTCTGTCTATCGTTTTAATATCATGGTCGAATCTTTCCCCCTGTTCTTCAATGAGTTCACAAAAATTTTATGTGGCTGTAAAGGTAATGAATTTTAATGCTAATATGACAACAGTGTTTCTTAAAATTTTTGAGCATGGCTACCACTATATCTCGTTAATTTTTCGATTAATTGTTTACAAGAAAATGTTGCACAACTTTAACAAAAGAGCACCATGCATTAGACTCAATTTCAGTTATCGATTTTGTAAAACGCGAATCTTTCATAAGTTTTCTTATCTAAGGCCCATCACATATTTCGGCTCTCAATTTATCTGTAATAAGTGTAGGGAATTTGCTGGACAAGTACTCAAAACAAGGACGATTCTGATCTATGGCCTTTACAAATTGTTGCATAAGCTTTAGTTTATTATGCAACGGAGGTAATATTATTACTTTCTCTCGTTCGACCAATGCTTTGTTAATTACGTTAGCTTGTCCTTAAAGAAACAAGTTTGTTTTGTATAGCCATCTTATTATCCTAGAAGAAAGTTCACCATCTTGAAACCAACCAAGATCGCCCACCGATGTTGGTCATAGTTGATGTTTTTTTAGCACCAGCGATTGTTTTATATTTTTCCTTCATTTTGTAGGATGTCCAATCGGTATACTTACTATTTGGTGTATACTCTGATATACTTTTTACCCGATATAAATTACTGTCTTCCATTTTTTTTATCTAAAATAGCATATTGTATATCTTGTAAGAATGTTCATTTCATCGAGTAGGCTTTGGTACTATTAGCGTGGAAAATAAACCAAAACCTGTTTCATCTGTGTTACCTGTTACAATTATTACTGTTGCGATGCAAACTATTGTCAACAAAAACATGAATTTTGGAAATTATGAAAAATATGATATGCATTTGACATCTTTCTGAAGTTATTTTCTTGTGGCAATCAAAAAATGTTTTGTATTTTGAGAACGATTTCGGAAGTGGAAATCTTTTTCTGTGCAAGTACGGAATGTAACAAGAGGGAACCACACATCGATTCGAAAATGCCTCTTAATTAAGTCTTCAACAAAAAGGCATGGATGACAACGACATGAGATGGCTTCACAAATTTGACACAAAGATGAAAAAAAAAAACATTAAAAATGTGGTATTATTTCTGGATAATGCTATGACCTCAAAATGGCACTAGATAATCTTAAGTTTACCTTTCTTCCATCCAATACTACCTCACGTTGTCAACCCTTGGACCAAAGCGTTATCCAGTATTTTAAAATAATCTACATAAGCTAATTTATTAAGAGGCTTTAATTTGTACAGATAGTGGTTGTCCTCTTCAAGAAATAGAGAAAAACATTAACACAACAAACGCTTTGATATGTGTATCAAAGTGGATACACTTTAGTGGATTTAGAACAATTGCCTTGATTAATAGTGATGTGCCAACAGAAAGTGGAGAATTGAACATCAACGACTGTATTGAAAAAATACAAGAAATAAATGAAACTATCCCTAACTTCGATATTTAGAAAACTTTTTTATTAATGAGACCAATTTTGACCCACAATTATGTCCACAAATATTCCGAAGCTTTTAATAAAATGTCAATTTCAATTTTTTTATTCTTCTTTTTCTTCTTTTCTTCTTCAAGTGGGTAATAAGTTTCTTGTCACAACGTATAAATGATATTATTTTTTATAGTTATAGTCATTGTATACTTTTCTTTCTCCGGTGATTTTTTCTTCCTATATTACAGTGTTTTCTCGCTTACACTCTTAGACTTTTACTTACATATGTGGAATATAAGATTTATCAGTAGCTTTCCTCTAAACCTCGTTACTCGGAGTTTTTCTTTTCTGTGACCCTTGGTTAGTTTTCTTGTAACTTGTAAAACTTACATTGCTTTTTAGATGTCCTGGTTTGGACCCTTGTAGAATCTCAATGGTCATTTAGGAACTATTAAAGGAAGAATTGTGGTTTTGATGATTCAAACGGTAAACTCATTGCCCTTCGCTGGTAACTGCTGCAGTGGTGGAAGAAGAGTAATATTGATTTGAGTTTAAGGACCGTTCAGGACCCATGGCTGTTCAAGAGTGTTTGGTTTATCTTATTTAATGGAGTTTGAAAATTGTGGGTCTCTAACACTGTTTGAAAGTTCAAATGCCATACTTTCCAAAACATATTTTTTGGTAACTGTTAGAAAAGCTCATTTTACGAAGCGTGCTAGATTGGTGCTGAATTATTGTAATGACTGCCAGAGTTTTAAGTATTAGCAGTTTTGAAATTGGATTTTGTAAAGGAGCGGAAAGTAGTTATTGTCAAACCTTTTGTCAAGGCGACTGCACAAATTTGCAAGTTTTGTTCTTGCTCGTTTACGACATTTTGGAGAGTTTAGAGAATTCTCTCATTGAATTTCCGTAATTGGCTCAAGAGGTCTTCTCATCGTAGATGGGATCTTTGATTTTCTGTTTTCTACATGGATGACGCATTCATACTTCAAGATTTGAGCCTGTTTTAATGTGCCTATTTTAGCTTCTCTCTTCTGGACATAATTTTACACATCTCTAAAATGAAAATTCATTCTTTTGAATCTTTTTTCCGCCCATCTGAATCTTTTTTGGTCTTTTTTGGTAGCGTTTAGATTATTTGGAATGTCAATCACAAATTCATTTTTAAGTATTTCGTCGTTAATTCTCTTGTTCGGCACTTATCGTATCAGATATATCTCCTAACACAGCCTTCATCATTGCGACCAATTTCTTCATGTCCGATGCTTCGATTGCTGAAACTGTCTCTACATTACACGACTAAAATTTTTTATTCTTACCACATCTGATTGACATCTAGTCTAGGCCATTAAAAAAAATCCTTACCACTATCGACTAATAAGGCAGGTTTTTGATAATACTTATAGTTTATGAATACATATAACTTTATAGGATCATGAAAATGCACTAATACTGTTGTACTTTGAATACTTTGTTTTAATTTTATCACAGAATTATCAATTTTTTCTCCCTTAATTACAAACTGTAATTTAAGCTCCATTTAAAAAGATGGTACAGTAGGCGGTACAGTAGACTAGTACGAAGCTTCATACTATGTTTTCTGTATTATTACAATGTTAAAACAATATTTTTACAATTGAATAAAGTAATTTTATTATTTATTATTATTTATATTTTAAACAAATTATATTTTATTAAAATAATTCAAAAAAATTATAATGTTTGACCTTAACGGCTCGTGTTAACGTAATAACAAAGCATACATTGTTTACTTCTGACAGACCTGTCAAATTCAGACGAAATATTAAATTAATATTAAAATATAAATAAATATGATTTGATAGTAAATTTAATTATTATATAAAACTTTAGTCTTAGTCAGAGTAGTAACTACTGTAAAACTTCTAATCAAAAAATTAATTATAAAATTGTTTTGTAAAAATACTAGTTTTTTTAACTTCCGCTAGAAATTAGAAATTATTCATGTATTTAATGCAAATCAAGGATTACAGATCTTTTTTATCAGTAATGGAAGGGTTATATGTTCTTCATCGCTGTTTAAACATTTTCTTCACTGGGCTATAATATAATTTATTCCATCCATCCATACTATGGCTCTACAGCCCAATTCGAGCTCTGACCTCCCTCAATAAACCATGGGATAATAAGATAATAATTCATTATCTTATTTTATAGCAGTATACCAATCCTATATTCAGTATTGACACTCAGTTTTGTGGCTACTTTACTCTAGCTGCCCAAGATTCTCTACATGAATTAGATCTTTTGATCCCCAGAAAGAGTAAAGCAATTTACTTTAAAAATTAAAGTTACAAATTAAATTAAATTAAAACAGTTACAAATAATAAGTCACTCAATCGTCAGCTATATTTGCCAGTAATAAAATGTTTTGAACATATTGGGGCCTTGTTCAGTAGGTATAAATACCAAGTTTCTCCTTTTAAATGCCTGATTCCCAAAGCCTGTTGCTACTCGGAAAACGTTTATTATCTTTTCTCCGTCATTTTTTAAAAGCCATATAATAAAAAAACTAACATTATCACTATCAGTTCTCATACGCATCTATACAAATGAACAAAATAACATTTTAAATCTTTTGTTTTCTTCTAATGGCTGGTAGTTTATGTTTTGACAGTGGTTTTCTGTCATTCATAGACATAAGGAGAATATTGTGTTAACGTCATTCAAGAATGAACTAATAAAAATATATCACTTAGAGGTCTTAACTGAAATTAACAAAGAATAATCACAATACCCAATTTAAATAAATACCTACTTCTATTTATCTTCCGAAAATTTCTGAAGTCCTTAATGACTAGCAAATTAAAAGTCGACAAAAAACAAGAATCTAGTTAGATTTTTAGTAACTTTTTCAAAAATTTTTTTGTTGTTTTTAGATAAAGCATAGTTGTTCTTCGAATTGTCTTACCTATGATCACGAATTCATACTGTACTATACTAGATTCTATTCTATCTCCTACTTCATTTATTGCCACCCGTTACTCTGTAATACCGATCCAAGGTACTAACAACACTCCATATTTAAACGAACATTACAGATACTCTGTTTTTGTCCTACTAAGAATAAGGTTTTAAACATTTTTCTTCAAGGGTTTTTTCTATTAACCCAAATTGTCAGCATACATTAAGCAGCAGGAAATGTTCCAATGTAGTATTTGATCCATTACTAATGAAAATAAATAAGCAACTAATAATCACTGAGTCCTAATGCAATCCTACGTTCAGATGAAATTTATTAGTGTCTCTTACACCTGTCCTAATATTAATTGTTACTCCTTCATACATATCTCACAATTTTTACATGCTCTCCGGGAACTACTTTCTTATTAAGTACTCACCACAGAACCTCTTAAGGAACTCTTCCATACGCTTTCCCAAGATCCATGAATATCATATGAACGTTTTTTTATTCCTATATTTTTCCACCAACTGCCTTATAATAATAAAAATTGCTTCGGTTGTTGATCTGCCTTGCATAAATCCAAACTAATTTTTCGATAGTTCAGTTTCTTGACGTATCCGTCTGTCAATTATTACTCTCTTCCATATTTTTATGGTGTGACTAAGCAGTTTTGTGAGGCCTTAGTGTGAGCATTGTTGAACTTTTTTTGTTTGTTCCATTTTTACCATTCTATTAAACCTATTGGCCAACTTATTGCTATCTCACCTAAAGCTGTTTAGATTTTTTCCTTGGAGTCTGGTCTAACTGTTTTACCTTTATTTTTTGAAGTATCTGGCATCTTCCTCGTTTGTTATTTATTATCTTTATCGGGAATTAACCAAAATTTTAGTTGGATTGGTTTAGTTTATTTTCAAGTTTCGATTTCGATTCGGAAATCATTCTCAAAATACAAAAAGTCACAAGAAAATACTCTAGAACCATATTCCTTGATTGTTATTTTGGTGACTATTCCTATTACTGTTTTCGTTAGTTTTACTGGTTTTCTGTCAATTTTTTCCTTTAACTAACCATCAATGTATCGCTTTTTGATAGCATTTTTCCCGAATCAAATTGATCATACAAATTTTTATGCGCTTCTATTTTAAAATACGCTTGTCCAACTGCTACTTTCGTTTTCGTTGTAGCGACCTTATAGTTTTGAAGATCTGTATTTGACCTATTTTCTTGCCACTCTTTGTATTTATTTTTTTCTCTTAATTTTTTTAACCACCTTTGACCACCACCAGGTCTCGTTACTCTCAAACTTCTTTCCTTAAGGTTTTTCAAGTATTTCAATTACAGTATCTCTAATAATACCAGTTATATTATAGTACAGGCTGGATCTGTCGAAAAGCAGACCATAATGAATATTTTCCAGAGGAGTCCATTTTTTTGCTGAAATCACTCTAGGATTTACCTTATATAATAATCAGGATATGCGTCAGTCGCAAACCTTTTGCTTAATTTTGTATTTAACAAAATCTGAAAAAAAAAAACGAAAATATTTGATTTTTGCTTCCAGATTTTCGCCTATAATTCGAGTGATATTACCTAGAAAAAAATATAGAAGGTATAAGTTCTATTTTTCAATTTTACGTAATATTTGACTAGATAAAAATTTAAAGTTTAATGTTAGGATCCGTTTAATAGTTTTTGCATAATAATTTTGCAATCCTGGGTCCACAAAAAAATGCAAATTTGCAAAATTATGCTGGGCCACAAATAGCTACTTTAAATGGTCGAAATGTTTTTTACATTTAAAGAAACGCCCAAGCTTTCAAACGCACTTTAAAAAATTGAAATCGCTTAACAAGAAGAGCCTAGGGAATTTTTTTAAAATTATAAACAATTTTTTCAAATTATATTTCAGTTTATTTCAAATCATTCATTTAAGTCATTTTCAAATAAAACAAATTTTCAAAGATTTAAATATATTAAATTAATAAATATTAAATACAGCTGAAAGAAATTTATTTGAATATGTAAATTATTTTAAAAAGTTTCAATTTTTTTCAAAAAAAAACAACATTTATATAGTCCGTCTAGAAAGTATACGGAAAAAAGAAAGCAGAATTATAATTTTACGGTATTTATTTCTATCACTTTAAATATAAAATTTCAACAAATAAGTAATTCATCTCATTTACTTATACAACCTTCATTTAAATCTACACACAACTAAACGTCCAGGTATACCCGAAACTGGGTCAAGGCCATAATTTTCGGTAATGGTGTTCCAGGCCTGTAAAACTTACCGAATCAAACCTTCTTTATCTCGTGGCGCTGCTCGTTCCACTTCAATCTTGATCAGTCCTCATATGTTTTCAATGGAACTAAGATCTGGTGATGCTGCCGGCCACGGAATTGTTGCCAATTCGTGTTCTTGCATCCAAGCTTGAGTATAAGCAGAAGTATGGCATCTTGCATTATCTTGCTGAAAACGCCACCCCTCTGGATATAAAACATTTCTGTTTCAAGAAGAAAACCATTTAGGATGTCACAATATTTCGCACTATCAACAGTACCATTAACTATACAGAGAGGTGTAGCAGCACGCTAAGATATTGCTCCCCAAACCATTATTTTAGTGGGAAATTTGGAAATTTGAACGGTAACATTTTCTCTTGATAGGACTTTTAGATGATTTGCACCAAGCTGGAAACAACTTTCATCAGATATAAAGACATTATTAAAATTATCTTCTCGAAAACGTTGACAAAAATCTACTCTTCTTTGCTTTTGCAGAGGTGTCATTGTAGGGATTTTTTTGGATTCCTTTATATGTAGCCTTGCTTTTTCAGTGACATGAGGACAGTTTCTGGGCACACTTTTATTCTTCGTTGATTTCCAAATCTGTTAGCTAATTTTCGAAACCCTAGGCGCGGATTTGGTCGTCCTAAAGCCACTAAAACATTTAAATTGTTTCCGCGAATCTTACGCGGTCTAGCCGAAACTGGTCTATGTCTCATATCTATGCCATTTTTTATCCTCTTTATTGTCTCATTCACTGCACTTTTTCCGAGTTCAGTCAATTACACTAATTTTTTAACGTTTCGGACACCCTTTCTGTACAAATATTCCACCACTTTTCTTTTTTCCACTTGTGACATTATTTCACAAATCTTAAGTCTGTTTACAAACAACAATATTTGACAGATGGTATGCGATTTTGTCCATAACCTACTATCGGCACAACCTACTTAGTGCATTACTTTTGCCTTAAAATGTTACAAAAAGGGAAACCTATTAAAATTAGAAAAAATATAATATTCCGGATACTTTCTAGACGGACTGTATATAGTAATTTTCAAGTTCAGAAACAAAAACTGCATAGAAAGAAAATATGATTATTGAATGGCATACAATTGTTTATTGCAAACTTTCCGTTTTGTAATTAAAATATGTAAAAATATCATATTTGAAACCCTTGTCGTTCGAGACATTAATTAATTAAAATCAAAATCGGATGACAGGAAGCCGAGAAAATGTAATTTGTGACCTATGCACTTCGAGCGACTTTTTACGTGAAAAATAGTGTTGTTATGAGGCACATCACGCAAAATTTTTTATATAAAAAGTACTTGAGAATACAAGGGTATTTGTTTAAAAACAAGCCCTCTATCACATGCTTAGGCCGCAAATGCATGCCAACTTTAAACTTCAATATCTCACCAACCAATAATAAACCGAAAGCATGTTTTAAAGGAGCGTCTCTCAAAGTTCTATAAGTGTTCAAATTTTGAAATTGTTATGTGCAAAACTCGCGAAGTTATTTTATTTATTCATAAGCCAAAAAATTGTTATAACCTTAAAAAAATCCCTTCCCTAGTTGACCGATTTCAGTTTTTTCAAGCGGATTTGAAAGCTTAAGCCTTTATGTATATGTAAAAAGTTTTTCGACTGTTGATGTATTTATAGTGCTTATTTTGGGCTCAGCATAATTTTGAAAATTTGCAATTTTCTTGTGAACCCTGGATTGCAAAGTTATTATGCAAAAACTATTAAACCAATCCTAACGAAGTTTCAGTCGTGTTATAAAGTTTTTCTACTCGGAATATAAATGCTGTAAGTTATGTTTAAGGGGTCGAAACAATTCCAGACAAACTCCTGTTTTTATACTTTTTTTCCAATTATTACTATTTTTTAAACAATAAAAATTAAATTATAAATTTTTAGCTAGTTAAATATTAGGTAAAATTTAAAGTCGAAAGTTTCACTTTCTACAATTTTTCTGTAGGAGCAATATCTTTCGAGTTATAGGCGAAAAAATGGGTAAAAGAAGCAAAGATTATCGATTTTTTTCAGATTTTGTTAAACAAAAAAAAGCATGTTTATGGTTTACGACTGGCGCGTATCATGATTATTGATACAAGGTACGTCCTGAGGTGATTCCAGTAAACAAAAAGACTCCTATGAAAAGTGTCCAATTGAAAACAGATCCCGGCTGGGCTATTACTCTAAAGTGTAGTAAGATTTCTTTTTAAGCTCCAGGTTATTTTTTCTACTATTTCTGCCCTAAATTAACTTTATTCCTTATCTTTATCATCCACCATTTAGTCCAACACAGGCAATTCACTGTCTTACTACCTATTATCTTGTAGTCCGTATATCTTCTTTTTCACGTATATCTTCTTTTATCATGAAATATTTATTGTTTAATCTTGTTTGATAATGATTTTGTTATTTTTGAATGTTAGAAGTTGACTATCTTTCAAAGAATGTGTATCTATTATCGCCGTATCTATTAGTATTGCTAATTTTAATATATCATCATCATTTCTAGTTCCAAAGCTTAGTCCTCCATGTATTACTTCATATCCTCTGTTAGTTTGACCTCAGTGTTATTCTCTCCCCTGATAAATTATCTCTAAGTATGTCTTCTAATTAATCATAGAAAGCTTTTTTTTTATTTTCACACAAATACACTCCAGGGGCAAACATACATACAACATATAACCCTGCTTTCTAATTTTTTTGTCTGTTGACTCGAGAGAGAATATACCTACTGACATCAATTCTTGATTGCTAGGATCGTGGATTTTTATATATACTAGAAACCAGTTTCTGCATCAATTCTTCAACCAAAGAGATTGACGTAGACCATATGCCAATCGTCAAATTACGATCAGATGTTCGAATATTAACAGTAAGTCGTAAGACAATATCTTTGGCACTAATTGAAATCTTGAGTGGTCCTTCTAGCTGCTGTCCCACATATACTTCCGTTTGCTTGTATAATATGAAGATGCATCACATAAAGCATACATTTTTATCCCATATTTACTTAGTTTTGATGATATATATTGACAAAAGCCACATCTACCTCTAAATTCTGGAAGTATTTCGTCAATATTTACATATTCAGAATGAATAACCATTTTAACAATTGGTTACAAAATTATCGAAAAGAGTTCTTATAAGTTATTTAGTGGTCTTCTTTTTTCACGACAATTCATGTTGCCAAAACGCAAACATTTTAGGAGAAATTTAAATCACTGTACAAACATGCTAAGATAAAACACTCTACCTGACCTAATGGTTTTCCACAAAACTGTAACGTTCAGACGGTGTGCGTGAAAAACTCCGGCCAAGTAGAGTAGCCCCAGTAAAGCACGAATCTCAATGGCATTTGAAGGTGCAGCGTCTCGAGGTTGGGTAAAATTGTGACGAATAAACTCGATATATTGATTTGTAAATTGATTCTTCTTCTTAAAGTGCCTATCCGTTCCGGATGTTGGCGATCATCACGGCTATCTTTACTTTATTTATTGCAGCGCGGAACAGTTCAGTGGTAGTCGTGTTATACCACTTTCGTAAATTTTGAAGCCAGGAAATGCGTCTTCTTCCCGGTCCTCTCTTACCATTTACTTTCCCTTGGAGAATCAGCTGGAGAAGGCCGTAACGTTCTTGATTTCTCATAACATGTCCTAGATATTCCAACTTTTTAGTTTTGACGGTCATGAGAATTTCACATTCTTTCCCCATTCTACGCAGGACCTCCACATTAGTAACTCTGTCAACCCAGGATATACGTAAGATGCGCCTGTAACACCACATTTCGAAAGCTTCGAGCCGATTCATAGATGCAACAGTCAGTGTCCATGCTTCCATTCCGTAGAGGAGAACTGTGAATATGTAGCAGTTCAATAGACGGCATTTTGTTTTTAATGATATGTCTCGACTGTTGAAAATGGTTCTCATTCTAACGAATGCTGCTTTTGCTTTTATTATTCGCTGTTTAATTTCTGTTGAGTGGTCCCATTGGCTATTTAAATTGGTGCCTAGATATGTATATTGCTCGACTCTTTCGATATTCTGTTGGTTGATTGTAAGTTGAGCGTTTAGTATTGGTTTTTTACTAATTGTCATAAATTTGGTTTTCTTTATGTTAAGAGCTAGTCCGTATCTGTTGCTGACTTCTGTTATGCGATTTGTTAATATCTGTAAGTCATTCAGATTATCGGCAAAAACTATAGTGTCATCTGCATATCTAATGTTATTCAACCATTCACCGTTTATTAGTATTCCTTTCGCACAACCGTCTAAAGCTTCCTTAAATACCCATTCAGAATAAATGTTGAACAACAATGGAGACAAAATACAGCCCTGTCGTACTCCACGTTCTATTGCAATTTTATCAGTTAACTGGTCTTCTATTTTGATTTTGGTCGTTTGATTGTAGTAAATGTTTCTGATAATTCTATCTTTGTTGTCAATTCCAATTTCTTGCATTAGAGTCATTAATTTGTCATGTTTTACTCTGTCAAATGCCTTCTGGTAATCTATAAAGCATACGTATATGTTACAATTCACATCCCTGCATCTCTGAAATAGCACCTGTACAGCAAAAAGGGCCTCCCGTGTTTCCAGAGCATCACGAAATCCGAATCGTGTTCTTGTTAGTTGTTCAGTTGTTCCTCACATTTTGTATATATTCTTTTGTGAATGACCTTTAGAAATGTTTTAAGTAAATGGCTCATAGGGCTTATAATTCTATAGTCTTCGCACTTTCTCGCATTGGGTTTTTTTGGAAGATTTATAAAAGTTGACACTAACCACTCTTGGGGAACCACGCCCGTATCATATATACTGTTAAATATATTTGTCAACCATTTTATGCCATCATAGTCCATAAGTTTTAAGAATTCTGAGTGAAAATTATCAGCCCCTATTGCTTTACCATCTTTGGTGCTTTTGATGGCATATTTTACTTCTTCGACTTTAAATGGTGGTTCAGATTCGCAATTGGTGTTTGTTGTAATACCAGTGTTACTTCGTATATCTTCAAAAGTTTTTTCTACGTATTTAATCCAAATATCTCTTTTATGCTCTATTTCCAGTACTATGTTTCCCTGATTATCTGTCAGGAATCCAGTGTTCTTGTGTTTATATTGATTAATCAATTCAATTATACCATCATCGATAAAGTATTCCAATATTTCACTAATCCTTTTGAAAGGCCTGATAATTCGTTTTGGAGAAGAAAAAATGTTAATAATAACATAAAATAATAACATATCATTAACTGATAAGAGTTATCTTCAGTGACTTACCGCATATTTTCCAATTCACGATCATTTATAGCTCTATGGAATATCTTTTTTACCCCTATCAGAAATATCTTGTTCAGATTCACTTCATTCTAGATCTACTACATTGTTCGTCGTAACCTCTTCCATCAATTTTTTTAACCTCTCCTGCAGTTTTTCATAATATCTCATGTCTGAAATAAATTATAAATGAATATATCAGGTTCCGAAGATATGTGCAGAAAACTGGAAGCATTTGAGATGTGGCTATATCGAAGAATGCTTAAGATCCCGTGGACTGACCGAGTCACAAATGAGAAGGTCCTCAGAAGAATGAATAAGAACCGAGAGGTACTGGCCACCATCAAATCTCGAAAGTTACAGTTCTTCGGACATATTATGCGAAATAAATTCAGATATGCTCTCCGTCAAGTCATCCTGCAAGGAAAAATATTTGGAAAACGATGTCCAGGGAGAAGAAGAACATCTTGGTTAAAGAACCTCAGAATCTGGTTCAATACAACATCTGTGCAGCTTTTCCGCGCTGCTGCAGATAAGATAAAGATTGCCATGATGATCCAAAACGTTCGTAACGGATAGGCACATCAAGAAGAAGAATATCAGGTTCAAATAACTGTATCCAATAATAAATACCTTCATAAATAAATTGTGGAAGTAAAAAAAATAGTGCACGAGTAGTCACCCCGTTATCACAGACCGATTAACCTTTTATCTGTTTACCTGTTTAGCTTCTCCACTTTCACCAAAATCAGAAATCGACTGAATCGAAATTTTTCGAATAAGAGAACAAACTGGAACAGTAATAAGGACGAAATAAAACATCCATTAACCACTTATACATCCATACCTCTTAACAGTGATGGTAACATAAAAAATATAGTTACTTACTTAACTATAGTTACCCAGCAATCTACTTGGTCTTCCACTCCAGAAATTAGCTACAAACACAACTCTTAGTCGTATCCTGTTAATATAACTACACTTATATTGGAAGAAAGAAAACTGCAAAAGATAAAACAAAATCTTCATAGTGCTTGCAGAAAACTCAAAAGAAATTGATCCAACATAAGACAATGTAATTAGTTGATACAAATTATTCTTTGTGGAAGATAACAAAAAAACTTAAATATAACAAATAATTGAATATCCCAATTATAAAACAAAATGGCACAACCTAAATTTGACATAAATAAAGCGTACATATTTGCAAAAATATCTTATTTAAGTTCCCTAATTGGGCTGTAGTAACATTTATTGGCAACGAAGAGTTTGTAAAGTTTTTTACCGCCTCAATTTCTACTTTTAGGATTTCTCTTATCAATATTATTAGTTCCAATGATTAGTAATTGAACCGGACTCGTTTACCCTGTAATAATGATTAGCAATACAGTCAGTTTTAATTCGTTATTGAGACTTTTGACTTAATAGTAAAGACAATATTACCTATTAATTAGAATATTATTGAAGATAAAATATTTTTCAGATATAAAGTAGCACTTCAAATATGCTAAACACATTTTAATAAAGTTCAAAATTTAACAAAATAGTTTTAATCATTTTAATAAAATATTTGAAAGTTTATAATGTGTATTAACTAGAATTTACAAACGAAATTATTTAAAGTTAAGACGTTATACATGTAACCGGTCCTGTATCAAACCAATTAAAAATTCTACGCATTAAAAGAGCATTCGCTTTAGCAAAATATGCAAGACGTAGATAGTAATTTTTTCGGTCAGCAAATTACTCAATTAGTAATTTAATCCTGGTATTATTTTTCTGTCTGGCGGAATGCATGATTATTATGTAAGAAATCTCGATTCAAATTTTTGAATTGCCTTTTATTATACCATAATTTTGTCTAAATAATTTCTGAAAACAAAAGATATAATTCATAACTAACAGTATATAATATCATACTACTAACAGTATATTTTGATAAGATTTGTTCCATATTGAAGTCTTTAATACAAAAAAATAATATTTTTGGAAAAAGCAATATGTTTCATTAAAGTTTTCTGACCTTCCTTTTCTTCTTCTACTGCCACGAACTTGAAAATGATTACTGATATTCGGAGGATTAATTTGAGATCTAACTGTGCCACATCTTATCTTTCCCTGACATATTCTTCGTTATTGATCTACTGTTCAATAAGCCGCATTAATCACTATAAATTCCGTACATCCCACTAAATAAATAAGTCAATCAATATACATATATATATATATATATACATATATATATATATATATATATATATATATATATATATATATATATATATATATAAAGCATAACATAACAAGCAATAAAGCAAACCAAAAGCCCAGACGCCCCGCCAAAGTTCCACGTCTTCTCCAAAATCATAAAATTCGTCGTTTCGAATTTGCAAGAACACATATTTAGTGGAATATCGACAACTGGAAAAACGTTCTTTTCACTGATGAGACCAGAATCCCATTATGGAAGCCAGATGGTCAAAACTATGTCTACAGAAGAGTTGGAGAATGATTCGCCAGCTGCAGTCTCGCCCAGACCGTTAGTTTTGGAGTTGATGGCATAATTCTTTGGGAAGGTATTAGTTGGGAGGTACGTACCGCACTTGTGGAAGTGATTGGACGGATGACTGGTACTTCTTACGTTTAAAACATCCTGAAAGATCATGTTTTGTCATATGTTGGTTACATTGGATATGAAAGATTTACGTTAATGCACGATAATGCTTGACCACATGCCGCTGCCATAGTAAGTAATTATCTTGATGAGGTCCAAATTCGAAGTTTGGATTGGCCACCCTCTAGCCCGGATTTAAATCCAATAGGGCACATGTGGGATCACCTAAAATGCAGCATACGACAAAGAAATCCCGTTCCAAATACGATAGAGCAGCTTTGGTTTGCTGCACAGGATGAATGGAATGCAATTTCCCAAGAATATGTCCAAAATTTACTTGCAAGCATGCTGAGAAAGATGCAAGCATTAATAAGAGCTAGAGGGGGGAATACCCGTTACTGATCATGCACTTCTTTCAGTTTAAACCAAATGTTTAGGCAATTTAAATTATCATTTAAGTTTAGAGTAAAATACCCTTATTTACCTAATATTAAACATTTTTTTTTTTCACAATTTTCTCTGCATAAAAACTTAAAATTGTTCATTAAACATTGTTAAAATAAACTCTATTTTACAATAAACGACTTGCTTGACCAGAATTTATTTTGAAAAAACAAAAATTTGAAAATTCCAAAATATTCGATATTTTTGTCCATGAGTATATATATATATATATATATATACATATATATATATATATATATATATATATATATATATATATATATATATATATATATATATATATACAGCCAGCTTTCTTTAATCCGACATTATATATGGTTCGTCATGCTTGATAATTTGTCATAATTTTGTCAGTTCGTTTGTCAAATATGAAAAATGCGTCTCGAACTAAAATCGCAATGTTCCCACATCACACACAGACTTTGACTCTCATAATTTTATTCATGTATGTATATTCTACAAAATAAGATGTAACTGAACACGGAATGGATCTCATATGTATAACTTAACATAAGCCCTAGAAGTCCAAAATCATGAAATTTAGAAGGAAGAATTTAGAGGGATTAGATCCTCTAAACCTGAATGGTACAAATATAAATCTGCTGAGTGTAAGTAAGTATCTTAGCTATTTAGCCACATACGTGTTGAGAAATAAATACATGAAAAATTACTAATATTAATATTAGTGATGAAACCATGGTTCCAACCCACAGCGAATAGACAGGACCAAGTGAGAATAACACGTTTGCGACTAGGACACAGTAACTTTACACATAAACACCTCTTTACGCGAACTGTGCCGCCAATGTGTGAAAACTGTCAAGTAACACTCACTGTGAAGCATATACTAACTCAGTGCAAAACATATGAAGCAGCAAGAAAGAAGCACACTATACCAAATAATATAAAGGAAGCCCTAGGAAAAAACATGAACATTAAAAACACAATTATCACAAGTTATCTTAAAGACTCAGGACTGTATCAATTATTGTAATTTTTTATAACTTTACCTGTATTATATATTTAGGTCGCTAATAACCCTGGTGGTTACAGCGTAAATAAATAATAAAAAAAAAATATTCTTAATATAATTAATAGGTACTAAAATAAAAAAAGTGTATATCTATACTAATAATTTCTAGTGCAAAAAGTATATCTATTCGAGTCGAAAAACCTCATAAAAATCCCTTTCACTGAATCAAACAAAAAGAGAAAATAATAGCAAAATAATATAATAATCAGGAAAGACTGGTATACTAACTTCTCATCCAGGAACCCATCAGAACATTTGTTTAAGACATTACTAGAAAAGTCAGGGAAAGTAGGGTAAATAACAATTGGGGTAAAAACAAAGGTTAAATGTATAATTTTAATTTGACAATCATACATTCTTTTCATTAGTAACCAATAGGTTATTTATTTCATCATTAGTAACCAATAGGTTATTTATTTGGCACTGAGGAAATATTTGCAGAGTTTGCAAGTTGTTTAAAAGAGTTCCTGAATGTTGAAAATATTTAGTACACTTAAAAAATATGGTTAGATCTCTTTGTTCTTGACATATTTCACATAAGTCTGAATTGTAGATTTTGATTTTTACAAGATGAGCAGAATTACAAGCGTGACCAAATCTCAATCTTATTAAGGCTGTTATATATTTACGGGTAATATTAAATTTCCTAAACCATCTGGAATTTGGGATATGTGGTCGTATAGACACGTTTTGTGTCATTGAGTGGTGGACAAAAGTTTACCAAGAAGTTCTCTAACTTCTGTTTGATTTCTTTTAGAGATAAGAAAAAGCGACAGGAACACAAATTTTCTCATGTGGTAACATTTCAGCTGAAAGGATTATTGCGGCTTTAGCGATAGAATCAAGATGCTCATTATATTTTATACCAACATGAGCTTTTACCCTAATAAAATTAGTAGTTTTATTTTTATTTTTAAAGTTTACAAACATGTTCTTAATTTGGTAAATGAAAGGATCAGTATTATAATAGGGCAAATTTAAGCTTTGGAGAGATAATGAAACTCATAATTAATCGGATATTATTAACGCTGCATTATTGTTTAAACTGTCGAAATATATCAAGGCTTCAAGAATTGCTAGTGCTTCAGCACTAAAAATTAATTGAAAGGTAGTTTGAACATTTTTTTCTGTCGAATTGGATGGAATGTAGGAAGCACAGCCGCTCTCTTCGGATGTTTTTAATGCATCTGTATAGATTACAGTTGCCTTGGGCCATTTTTCTTTAAGATGCATGAGTCTAATAATGAAGTACTATAATATGTTGGTATGTGTTTGTTAGGTTTATAAAAAATGCGAAATGGTCGTTAATATCAAAGTTACTGTTGGTATACTTATTGTTACACATATAAGCCGTGCAAAGAGTTGGTGGATTTTTTGTTTGTGTTTGTTAGATCATCTCTGTTCAGTGAGCTTATGCCAGAATATAAGGAATTGTTGATACACGAAATTTTCACTACAAATTTTTCACTTAGATAATCTCGTCTAAAATTCAACGGAGGTTCTAAAGCTTCAACAGGCAATGGAGCTATCGGAGTAGTCTTCATTGCTCCCATACAGAGTAGATTAGTATATTGAAATACATCAATTTTATTTAAAATGTGTATACTTGCTGATCCATAAAGTATACATCCATAGTCTAGAATAGATCTGATGTAAGATTTAAAAAAAAAAACAAAGCTGTTTCTGCGTCGGCTCATCATCAAATTTTAGAAATAGATTTTAAAAAATTAAGACCTTCATTGCTTTTGTCAAGCATATACTCGATGTGTAATTTTTTATGTTAACTTTTGATCTAGAAACTCCTTAGATCTCATTAGATTTATTAGTGGATAAATTAAAACTATTTTCACAAAACCAGTTTATAAAATGTTCATGTAATTTTCTTAAGGCTTACTTGGAATTAGCAGCTAGAATCCAAGAGAACAATGACTATGTAAAAATAAGGGATATTTGATTTTAAACGTGATGATAAAACAGATTTTTTAGTATAGAAAGGAGTCATTTTAGTAGGTAGAGTCAATGTATCCAATCTTCGCTTTAATTAAGCCACAATTGATTTTAATGAAAATTACATTTTTAACTAATGTTTAACCTTTCGATTTTCACTCCGGAGAATCGTTTTTAGAAAAAGTTTTTTTTTTAATTCTGCCAAAATTTGCATCCTTGTCAATTACCCTTCACATTTTATCTGGCTTGGGACTGTCTGTGGTAACCGCAGAACTACTCAATCCACCCTGCAATTCCCTCAGGCAAAACTGTAATGACATACGCGACAGAATAACAACCAGTCACAGACAGGACAAAAAGGATGTTAGAAACAGCAGAGATGAAAACTCTTATAAAAATTGATCTATTTGATCTGATTGGCTATGGGACAGAGCTAGAAGTACAAATATACGACGTAAATGATAGGTGGAGAAAATCGAAAACTGGGTAAGAAATAGAATAGTAGAGTGGAACGATGATAAGAGCCAAATTACAGCAAAAAAAGACAGCAAGAGACAGTTCCCCAATAGGAAGACGATCAGTAGGAAGACCACGAAAACGATGGAACGACAACTTACTGGAGACAGCGGACAGAGTCGTGTTTACATAAAAAGAAGAAGAAGAGGACTAACAACTTGGCTATTCACTTTGGCAGAAGTGGAAGTCGAAACGTCAAACATTAGTTAAAAATATAATTTTCATTACATAATAATTAATATTAATATTTAAACTAACAGAGTTCGCGAGGAAGAAGGGCTGAGAATTAATAAAAATAAGACAAAAGTAATGATTATCGATAGAATTAACAACAACAGAACGGGAATTCCGAACATTGCTGCATATGAAGTGGTTAACGGTTTTATTTATTCAGGCAGCACTGTCGATAATAATGAGATTTCTGAATAGAAAATTCGACGATGTATACAGATGGATAGAATTGCTACGTCCAACCTCATGAATATATAGAAACACTAAGATCAATAATCTGCGAACATTGGTTTTCCCAATATTTATCTATGCCTCTGAAACGTGGACCATCCGAACAGCAGATAGAAAAAAAGTTTTTCGGACATATTGCAAGAAGTAATGATAATCCCCATAGAGGCACGAGATCGCTCACCCACTAGATGAAGAGATCTCGTGCAGCAAGCCAGTAGCAAGAATGTCTCTGAGTCCATTAGAGCAACCCAGGATAGAAGACGATGGAAAGAGATATATGCTCGTATGGTAGAGAATCTTGACACTCAGTAATGAGTGAAACTACTAGAGAGAGTTAGAGAAAAATGTTTTTTTGAATATCTTGGACAGTAAAAAGAACAAATATAACTGTAATTGGGGTAATTAATAATTCAAAACGTTTCTCCAGTTTAGTATTTTAAAAAATATTACTTTTGTTGGGATATATCATATATCGATACTATGGACAGACTAGTAGTGCAAGGAAAACCGGGAGAAAAGAAGTTAAGGGTGATCAGCATGCACTCGATTGATGTATGTAATAAAAAATTTATTAAACACGATCTTCCACAATACAATCTTCGGCACGTGCAACCGAAAATAGGGATAAATGGAGAGACAGCTTGAAAAGATCAAAACGATACCTGGAAGAACCACAACATTCATAATCACTGCATATGTGGTACAATATACAGGTAGGAAGGAAGTTATAATTAGCAGTTACATATGCATCAGTAATATACTGGTTAAAGAGGCAGCAAAAATCCTCAAATTCAAATCTTTCAAATTAAGCAGGGTGCAAAAACTCACTTGCTTGGAAATTATAGGGACTCTGAGAGGCACATCAACAGTGGTTATGGAGACCCTACTTGACCTCCCTCTTTTGCAGAATTTTTATAAGGGTAGTGAAGGTAAGAATGGGATATTATAGACTGCAAGAAAACCTGAGTAATGTAATGGTTAGACAGGACAAAGTATCATCATAAATTAAATCAGAAATACTGAACGGATGGACGATATGGTACCAGATACAGGATAAAGTACCTTTCCATATAGTACCTTTTCTATAGCAGAGAACCTGAAACAGTCAGTCATATTTGCATGACAGCGAGGCCCTAGATCGTAAGTAGCAAACACTTTTTGGAGACTACCACGTGGTTCCAAAACCATATGGTACCAATCCAATTGACCTGTACAAGCTTGTACAGGTCCATTGGATTAGACATCTTATAGGGACTTTAAAAAGTAAAAATCTGTTACGAGGACTATAATAACTAAGTACAAAAGTGTGTAAACTGAGAATAACGATGTGTATAGAAAAAGAAGGAAAGATCGTGACAGCACAAGATGAAATACTAAAAAGATACAGAACATTGTAAGGAAAAACTTAAGAAGACAGAAAGTAGAGAACCTTAAAATACCATTAGATTAAGTAGATAACAGTAAAAATATCCAAGCAGTAGTTGAATAGAAGAGCATTAGACAAATTAAAGAATTGTAAGATACTGGCATATAAAGTCGGAACGCACTAGTAAGTTTTCGATTGTCGCTATTAAATGAATCGGCGGCGTATGTGCTTTTGATTTTGCTTTTTACCAGGAGAGAAAATTTTACATTCAGAGTAAGCGCTACCGAAAGAAGACCATCTTCGATGGTTAACTTTTAGAGTAGTCTCGCCTATATATCTATAAATTTTGTGGATTTTTTTCTGACCGTAATTATTTACCCTTACTCTTAATTGCTTTTGTAAAGATTAGTCTTTCTAACAATACTACATATATTTCTCTAAATTGCATTAGTATTACTTTCTGTATTTCAATTTGTTCTTATTGCAATTTTATCATGAAAACATGTCTGTTAATTGTTAATATTCTCATTAATAATAACATTGGTGATGACATTACAAGTATTATTAGAATGAAAATGGAAAGTATCCACCTGACCTAAAATTATGTCGACTTGTGGTCCATTCACAACAAACAGCTTGGTCGTGGTGAACGTCTTTATGGGAAGATGCAAAATGCAACACTGCTCGCCACCTCCAGACACGTTAGAAAATTTGTGGGAAGTAATACATCATACCAAGTCATAAGGGCTGGATAACAACGAAAGCGTGCACCAGAGTTTTTGTTCTTTTAATGTCCTCAAGATCTTGGATGAGTTAACTCACCCCTTAGAAGCATTGGGAGAAACAAAGCATAAATATCATTTTAAAAGTTTATGTTAAATAACTTCCTCGTTCTAGTAGGCAAGCTTATATATGTTTGAAGGGTTCTTGTTTTGTTTTTGGCTTTTTTAAACAGGTGTATAGAATTGAATATTAATAATTTTGTTTTTATTTAGAAAATACAACCGCATTCACAATAACGGTTATTAGAGGGGACTAATAACATATTTAAATTTTACAAAATATTCCTATAGATTTTAAAAAATTTACAATATTATTCGCTGAAAAATTAGTGTCCAATAAATTACTTATCATGTTGGGTATGTTAAATGTGACAGGATAATTGTGCAAAACGAGGGCATACAATTAAAAAAATGGTTAACAGTAACTTGTACATTACATGTGTCACATATAGGTGGATCACTTTTAGACAATAAATATAAATAAGTAATATACGTAAGTAAGGTAATATAAAAGTTATTACCAACTCTTCTGTTCCTAGTTATGGGTTCCCAAGCTGTAACGCCATTTTCAATTTGCTGCAATGATGTTTGAGAAGATTGCCATTCGTTTTTCCACTTGCACAACTCCACACTCACTGGTCCGCTCTTTCGTTGCCTGCAATACCAATGTGGGATGCTATCCATATAAATCTGATACTTCTAGAATTTTCTTTAGCCTACATAAGTTCGAGTTTTATCAGTTTCTCAAGAGGAGCTTTGGGATAGAACTGAGTTAGGAATGTCATTAGAATTTCTATGCATGATAGCTCTGAGCACTGCATACAACTTAGCGGAGAAAATTGTGAAGTAGGATGAGAGATTAAATTGATATGTATCGCTTGGGGTAACGAATGCAACGCCTACTCCTTTGTAATACTTAGAAGCATCTGGAGATTTTATGGCAGTGATCGTAATGCTGACTGAGAATTAAATCTAAATTATGTTTGATATCTGCATGACTATTATTATGTTTGTTAAATTTAGTTAGGCAAGTATTTATATTTGGAGTATTAATTATCCAAGTTGGGGGGGTTTTAAATATCGCTGGGAAAATATTTGGGAATTCGATGTCGAGACATGTCAGGCAATACCATACTCACTCATAGTAAGGTTTGTGATTGGTACTATTGGTAAAGAGATTTATATATTTATTAGTGAGAGTGTTATTAAATAGAGGTTCGTTTAAAGTTGAAAGTATTGACGCTGCATGTGATAGTATTAAGGAAATTTGGCGGTGATATAATGAAGACTCCCCACCTTCACAATATAAACTTTCTATGGGTGATGTTCAGAATGCTCCAAGGTATAGTCTAAGTGCTGTGTTGTGTATGGAGTCTAGCTGTTTTAACAATATGGGGATGCGGAGGCGTAAACAATTGATCCATAATCAATGTTTGATGTAATTCAAGTTCTGTAGATTGTTAGCAGGGTAGACTGATCAGAGCCGCACTATGTATTTGACAATGTTCTCATTAGATTAAGTTCCTTATTACATAACACTAATTGCCTAGTGTCTTCTTTCCAAGTAAGTTGTTTATCAAACCACATACCTAATAATTTCACACATGCTTTGAAGGATAGCGATGTGTTATAAAAGGTGAAATAGGGATTATTGGTAAAGTTCTTTTTTAAGAATACTATAGCTACAGTTTTTGTAACCAAGAATTGAAAACCTGTATTGCGAGACCACTTTTCGGGTTTTTGTAAAAAACTTTGGAAAATTTTTGAAATTAGATTAATATCTTTGCCTTTTAGATACACAAATAAGTCATCTGAATTTAAAGGTGCTTTTAAAGGATTTTTGTGGTTTTTGATTATATCATTAATGGCGATTAAGAAAAGTGTAGGGCTAATGATTGAGCCTTGGGAATCCAATTTTCTTCCTCCTGTTTTTCGATATAGTAATTGTTATTACATGACTGTAACCTTTTTGAGATGTTGTATCTTCAATATGTATAAAATGATTTGCTTAAGTCAGAAAACGCTTTCCATGTCTAATATGTTTTTCCGGATCTGCATTAGTCATGTTGGATTCCAATATTCTGCATATTCACGTGTAATAACACGATTAAGCCTGTTATAGAGGATCGATCACACTTTTAACGTTTTATTACCTTTTTTTAACGACTCTATTATATCGGGGCTTACATTTTATAGTCTGTAGCTTCAGTCTGTGTTATACCATTTTTTTTAACTGAAGCATTTTTTGTCGGTTACATAAATCACTAAAGTAATATTCATAAGTGTTTGCCGATATAGACTTTGTCCTAACTAATTCATTTTCACAAATATATGGAGGTCTTCTTTGCGTAATAATATTAATCATCTGCTTGTTATTATCCCCAAAATTACTGAAAATAGAAATTTTATTCATGTATCGACCGAAGGTCTTTGGATATTTTAAAAATATCTCTTCTTAAAAATGTTTTTGCCAACGCGCGTAGTGAAAAGGAAACCTGGTTTTATTACGTGTATTAAGTAATTTTGTTATTGATAAAAGGTTCATTTTATCATATGTGTAGATTAAATTAATTGATATTCTACACTTCATTTATTTATGTATCCGAATAAAACGTTCTGTATATTTGGTCTTATTTTCAGTGTTGCATTATGTTGCACTTGGTTAATTTATTCTCCTTTTATTCTATTGTACATCCTATAACATTTTCAATCTTGAAATGAATACTGCAATATAAAATAAAATATTAATAATAAAAAAGTCATTGTAATACATAATTATTTCCAAGACATGTCCCCGTGGTCTAGACGGCCAGACATTTGCACAGGTGTCAGGTGTTAGAATTAATTTTTATTCTAATAGATTTGACATTGGACAAACCTGTAGCCGTTGTCTTCACCTACAATCGCCGTCGTTTTTTCAATGCATTTTTATCAGTGTATTGTATTACAATATGTACATCATGCATAATAAAATAATAAATTTGAGTTGACAATAATATTAGACCACAACAAAGGTATTGGTCTAAACCTATAACATAGTAAAAACAAGGAAAAAAACCTTATGTGGTCAAAGTACAATATATTTGTAGGTCTTAAACTAAATCAAATTTTGTAACAAAGTAAAAATAAAAAATAAAAATAATATCCAAAAGAAGTAGTTCTTTGAAAATGTTCTCACAATAATAGCAAATTACAAAAAATACAAATATTACAAAGTGTACACAACATTACAAAATTTATTCTAAAGAGAAAGCATATAAAATATATCCATATATTTATAAGTTTTCAGTAAAAAAATTACAAACATTATACAAAGTTAACATAAGACTACGTACAATATCCAGTTAGTTCATCCAACTTTATATATTTAAACAAGTACTAGTAGCTTCTACTATGTCATCATTTAAACTCTTCCAATTATCAAAAACTTGGTTAACCAAGAAGTTTTGTGTTACAATAGATTTAAACGACTCTTTTTTCAATTTATAGTTATGATCTCTTAGTCTAGCATTTTCGTTGCTTCGTTGCATAATTCAAAGGTAGCTTAGTAGCTGTTCGTTGTACTCCTTCTAATAAATTATTGTCTCTTTGAAAATGAGCTGAGTAAACTGACACTGCAAATTCTAGTTGAGATCTGACATAACTTTTTTAGAGTTTCAAAATCAGGTCTGGAGACATTCCATGAAAAGCTTTTAATATAAAGTATAAAGCACAGTCCGCGTTACTAATTAATTTTGCAGTTTGAGTTAATCGTTACACCAAGATCATTAATTTCCTGTACTGATTTCAGAGGAACACAATCTAAAAAAATATGTTATATTGGGATTATTATATCCACATTGAACGACGCGACACAACACTTACGCGTATTTATTAGAATAGCCCATTTAATGATCCGTTCTGATAGAAATGAAGGATTGCCTATGGCAAAAAAAACAAGGTAATGAAAGAAAAAAAGCAAACTCAGATTTCTTACTGGATAAATGATCTTCATCAACGATGACCTGACCGAAAGCAAAAGACACATGAGGCACTAAATTGAAAATAAAGGCAAGGAATTAAGATATGCTGCTAAAAACGTGAAAATAGGATACAAAAAACTAAATATGGATGGCATAAAATGGAAATAGTCTGAAAATGGTAAACGAGAAAATATATATATATATATATATATATATATATATATATATATATATATATAATTTTTTGTTTTGGTATCGACCGTATATTATTTAAAATAATTTTCTTGTCTTGTCTTGTCTTTTCTTTTCTACAAACTTCATTCAGTAAAGCGATTAAAATCCGGAAACAGCATACTGAACAACAGGCAAAAGAACTTACTATCTACAAATTCTTCTTTTCCAAAACTATACTGTCTACCAAAAATCCATAAAAAAATGTTCCTCTACGTCCTATAACTAGTTCAATAAACTCTGTTACTTATAATTTATCCAAATTTTTGTGTAACATTTTACAAATTGCCTTTGAAGATATGACAGATTTTAATGTTAGAGATACGTTCACATTTGTGAATAAAATCAGAGGTACAAAATTAATTGATAATTATGTAATAATGTCTGAAATGGAAACTAATAACACCCCACACAATCTTAACTAAAGAAAATTTTTTGACATTGCTAAAATTCATTTTTAAAAATACCTACTTTTCATTCAACAGCACATTTTATCGTCAAATCTTTGGAACTCCCATGGGTAGTCCGATAAGTAATATATTGGCACTCATTGTTTTAGATCATCTAATAGAAAACACCACAATCAACCTCCCATTTATACTAACCTTCCTATACAAATTTGTCGATGACATTATCTGTGCGGTACCAAACGATCAGATCGACACCATCTTAAATACGTTTAACTCTTTCAATGACAAAATACAATTTATTGTTGAAAGAGAAACTAACAATAGCGTACCTTTCTTGGACACTAAAGTAATCCGCACGGAAGACAATCATATAATACTAGATTGGTACCAAAATCCTACTGCATCAGGCAGATTTCTAAACTTTTTTCTAACCACCCAAAAAACCAGAAATACGATACAGTTCTTGCTATGAAAAATAGAATACTCAATATATGCGACGACCAGTGTCTAAGTGATAGTAAGAGCAAATTACTTGAGATATTTATTAACAACATTTATCCGAAGACACTCCTTAAACAATTAATTTACAACTCCCACTATTATGATGGACCATTGGATAAAGTTGCTCTACAAAAACTTTACATATTATAAAAGATTGCCCTTCGTTGATAATCTAACAAATAAGATTACATCAATCTTCAAACCATAAAATAACATCAGAATTGGTAGATACAGCGGTATTAGTAACAAAAGTCTATTTTTTTTGTGTCAGATAAGATAAGACACCAGTAATGTATACTACCAATACATTCTATAAAATACCGTGTTTTGGCTGCGAAGATTGCTATATTGGACAGACAAGCCAATGGTTAAAACAACGTATTACCCAGCACAAAAGTGACTGCCATAAAGTTAAAAACACATGCGCTGTTGTCGAACACTCCATCAATACAGGTCACAAATTTGACTATACCAATGTTGAAATCCTACAAACAGCAACTAATTATAAAAACAGGCTGTTTCGTGAAATGTGTTATATTACGAACACAAAAAATGTAATAAATTTCAAAGCAGATACGAATCAGCTAAGCAGCATCTACTCTACAGCAATATTCTGCAATTCATTTAAGTCCAAATTAATTTATGGTATACCTGCTACCTTGTTTTATATATAGAAATTTAAAGAAACTCGTCTATTCCACTATACACTTTTTGTTGTTTTATGTGTATTTTAACTTATTTGACAAAACTGTGTTGGAGCCAATGTTGGCGCCAACGTTTTTATGACTTGCTCCAATGGTGGAGTTTTCCGTAGGCCGTCGGTTTTTTCGTACACATCAAAGGGATTGGCGCCAATACTGGTGTTGTCGACCACACATTGGCGCTACAGCAGTGTTCCAATCGGCGTAGAATTTTCGGCATATATTTAATCTGCAGTTTCCAAATACTGCATCTCTAAAGATCTATTAGCTTTAAGTAACGCTGTATACAAATTGACTTTTTTGTAGCAAAATATAATCATATGCACTCATTATCACGACAGTCGCAGCAGCTGCAATTTCCATGTCGAACATGTTGACCTTGGCTCTAGAGGGAACAGACTGATATCGCCCCAATACTCAACCCAATGTGTGGATGCCTCACCGAACGTGGGAACACAGTTGACCCAACGTTGGCTCCAACGTTGGCGCCAACGTTGGATCCCATGTGTGGAGCCGGCCTTATATGCAGTGTTCGTCTATTCTGCAGTTTTCGTTTGTATTACCTAGCAAGACATCTCTACAGACTTTATACGTTTCAAAGTGTTTCTCAAGAAAATGGAACACCTTATAATTAAAGAAATTATACGGAATATACCGAAAACATCGAAATATATAAGATTTACTATTTTTACTAATAATTAACCACATTTTTAGTTGCAAATATGTTTATTTTGATGTTTCGATTTCCACTTTCCACAAAAATTTCCGAAGCACAAATCGTAATGTCAATATAAAGGTATGTAAACTAAAATTGTGGCTAATTAAAAGTAAAAATAGTAAATTGTATTAGGATGTTACAAGACAATAGCATTAGAACAGAATTATATAAGGTTACCCTCTCTAACGTTTTGAGTAGTAGACGGTAAGAACAATAACTAATTTAATTGGCATGAAAATCCGAAAACGGCGTGAATCTAACATCGGAAGAACTGAATCCAGAACGCCAGCCTGAGAAAAAGATCGATAAAGAAAATTATTAAGTTACTGCATAGGGACATTGGTCAATTTACAGAATACACTCGATAAGTCAGGAAAAGAAAGGTAAGCAATGCCTAATACGATCCAAATAACAACACGTCTCAATAATACATGGACAGATTAAAACAAACTGTTTTTTTATTCAAGGCGTATAATAATTATTATTATACTATTAATATTATTCCAATTATCAGCTAAATTTATCTCTTCGTGTTAAACATTTAATTTCCACACTTGGCATTTATGCCCTTATGTAAAAAACCGGTCCTGATTAAATAAATTATATCTATTTTATATTATTAATGTACCTATCGGCCAATCGGCAACGTGAATGCGGTGTCCGATGCTATTGCACCTATGACATTATAAAAGAACATTTTAAGGTCATTACACCTGACAACAGCTCAGTCTAGACGTCCAACAACATTATTAAAAAAACATCATATGCAGTTGTTTAATTGCAAATAACAAATTTGTTATAAGTCGACATACTGGAACTATAATCATAAATGCGGAAGTTATTTGATCGTCTAAAGCTGGCCATACACACTCAAAACTATCAAAAAAAAATATTTATTTGTATTTCTTCTGCTTTGAATAGAATAGACTTCTAAAAACACTAGGTTTCACCAACTCGTTTAGTCATATTATTTGTGGTTTTACTCTGTCAGTAAACAACTTTGCTATTAGTTATTTACAACTATAAAATACAATAATATATACACTATCGCAGACCACTATTTAATATCTTTAATGGGAATTAAACACAATTTCAGTTGCAAATACGTTTGTTTTAACCTTTCAATTTCCTTCTCAGAAATCGTTCTTAAAATAAAAATAAAAACAATGTTACGTAACGTAAAACATAATAGAAATATATTAAGAAAAATATATAAAGAAATAGCTTCAGAACAATGTCGAAAAGCATGTTATTTTTTATCTTAATTAAAAGCATCTTAATTTTCATTGTTTATTAATAAAAGTTGTTTTTTGTATTTATTTATTCCTGTAGGCGTATTTTTAAATCGTTATTACGTTTCTCCTTATTTCCGATTTGGTAACTTCTGATTGCTGTTGTGATTTTGTATTTTTTATTCTTTAAAATTGTTTTGTGCAAACTATCTACAAACAACAATAGAATAAGACACAATAAAATAAGGAAGAACAGTAGAAAAAAAAACAATATAGTCCATGTAAACTTCCAAAGAGCTATCAAAGATTTGTTACCATGTTACCATGTAAGTAGTATAGTTGGATTAAAAAAAACGAGGTTATTATTTATTCTTAGACCAGCTGGGATTATTGGAAGTTGTCAAATTTCATATTTTGTCCAAAAAAATAAGTAAATATATATATATATATATATATATATATATATATATATATATATATATATATATATATATATTGAAAAAGACAGTCAAGATTTGATTTCACGTACAAAGTGTCTATGTATCTGTTTATACGTATTTCGCCCTAATAGGGCTCATCAGAACAGATATTCATAGGCTTTCTCAACGTGAAAAATAAATCTTTTCTGTCTTTAAGAAGCAACACTAAAATGTCTTCGATATGGACGCAATAGCGACATCTGATAATAAATCCGTAAATTAGTTTCGAAACACAATTCAGATTTCTGCCTTAATCTGAGCCTTCTAAAAATTGCAAGGCAAAACAGACATTGATAAAGATGTTAATAGAGACATGGGGAATCTAAAATTTGCATTCCACGACATGTCTCCTCAACTAAGCAGAAATCCTTAGCGAATTGGTTTCTTGTACTCATACAGAGTAGATCCGAATAAGATGAAAAAGACAGTCAAGATTTAATTTCACGTACAAAGTGTCTATGTATCTGTTTATACGTATTTCGCCCTAATAGGGCTCATCAGAACAGCTTTTCATAGGCTTTCTCAACGTGAAAAATAAATTTTTTCTGTCTTTAAGAAGCAACACTAAAATGGCTTCGATATGGACTAGAGGTGTGCTTATTCGCGTTTTCTTCGGTTTTCAGTCAGTCTTTCACTCTTTTACTACCGTACAAATAGTTCGGGTTCGGAACCATTTCTTTCGATCGTATGTTTAGGTTTAAATGTTTTAAATTTATTTCTCAAATGTTTTGCAAATAACATTTTTTTTATTTGCAAAAATTTATTAAGAGTTGTTTTTTATTAACCGTTTTAAATATAAATATGGTTCACGTATGATTTATTTTTATATTTACGTATATTTAAACTCAGAGGTATCTATATTAGGTTATTTCTAAAAGAACCTTACAAAAAAAATCAGTGAATTTTCTAGGAACATTAAATAACACATATTCATTCTCACTTTTACATAAAATTATATTTTATGTAGATGCATCAATCATTTTAACCAAAACTTAAAATTGTTATTTCAAAATTACAATACGAGAAACAACACAGCATGTCAACGTTCAAGCCAATGCATGGGCATAATCCGAACTATTATGATATTAAGATAAGACTGTTTATGTTATTGTCACGTTCATACGAATTATGAATTATGAATTATGATCTGTTATCTGAGGCTAATCGACACTTCTTTTTTTAAACTAGTCAGTCCATCCCATTCTCAAAATCATAAATATATGATCTCATTCATTCATTATTTTCTTCTTTAAAAGTTGAGAAACAATTTATAATGCAAATCGTTCGCAGTGAACTAGTTCTATGAAAATTAATGAACTAGTTCAGTTGAAAGAATCGTTCATTTGAACTATTTCGATGGTGAACTACACATCTCTAATATGGACGCAATAGCGACATCTGATAATAAATCCGTAAAATAGTTTCGAAACACAATTCAGATTTCTGCCTTAATCTGAGCCTTCTAAAAATTGCAAGGCAAAACAGACGTTGATAAAGATATTAATAGAGACATGGGGAATCTAAAATTTGCATTCCACGACATATATGTACATATTTATTCGACGCTATTAAAGATCTATATAACAACACAATATCAAAAGTTAAAATAGGAAATAAGGTTTCTAATGGTTTTCAGGTAACAAAAAGACTGAAGCATGGTTGTTGTTTATCTCCCATACTATTCGATATACGATATATATATATATATATATATATATATATATATATATATATATATATATATATATATCCACGAAGCACTTAGGCACTGGAAAAAGAAGTGTAAAGGGATGGGTCTGTCTATTGGGGATGAAACGTTATACACGTTGCTCTATGCAGATAACCAGGTAGTTATTGCCCAAAACAAGGAAGACCTGGAGTATATGGCTAGAAAACTAATGGAAAAGTACAAAAAATGGGGCCTCGAAGTAAGTTTACAAAAAACGCAATATCTTTGCATAGGAGGAGAAAATAGTGCAAGACAGTCATTTAACCGTCATTTAAGTGATATCGGAAAGACTCAAATGATAATGAAAATAGAAGATGCATGGTCAGTTTCATCGGTAGTAGATTTATATAATCATCATCATCAAGGCCTTTCATTCCTGGTGGAATATTTGCTGCACTCGCTTAGAGCTCTTTGATTCGCTTATCGTATATTTAAGTGCCTTTTGCACAAGTGCGTAGAACTCCTTGATGTCCTGATTGTCTGAGGTCGGAGCCTAAATTTAGATGATGTTATAATTAACGGGCCTGCTCTGCAGCTTTACCAAAATTATTCTGTCCGAGATATGAAGCACACTAAGGATAGCACTAGCGATTTTTAGTCATTTAATTGCTTGGATGATGTTCTTCCCCCCTTCAAAAATACTTCGGAGATTCCGAGTTCAAATTATTCGAACATTCCACGTGAACACTTTCTATCCATCGCCATTTGAATAATAGTACTTATGTCGTGGGTTAACGACCTGGAAAGACCTTAACATTTTGTGCTCTTCCTACCCTGCCGAATCTTAATATCCGAAGTTCATGATCAGTAGCTTCTCGAATATGGTATACAACCATGTATACAACCATATATTAACCATGATTAATGTACTAGGGACTATGAATGGGGTGGTTTCCCGTTGTCTTTCCCACCGCAGTGTCACAGCCGGTTGACTCATAATGCGAGTGGCGCCTGTAATTATCTAGTATTAAGGTTACAAAAAATTTATTTTCTCTCTGCCCTAAGACAGTAATGCTGCCTAGTGACATGCCGGCTCAGGTTAAGCTTATTTAATGGCGACAATACTTGCCATGCCACTATACTTTCATTAAGTTTTGGGTTTTTGTAGCATTATTTTAAGGTATACTTACCTATGGTATACCCACTACACCCTTTGGTATCGCTGGATATTTTCCCTAATATATTAAAAAAAAAAGTCCACTTTTAAAGTTTATTTCGATTAAAAGTCATTAATGTCCTATACCTAATATGTTTAAGAACTTGCAAATTTATAAAGTTTTAAATTTAGAGAAATAGAATTTTATGTAGTGGATGGTTAGCTTTAAAAGCTAAGCTGAGTCTGCAATAGACCTAGACGTATTAGTGATTATATTCAGAGAGCAACAAACAAACCGTTAGTATGGGGATTTGTTTCAAGAAATGTAATAATTTTCTTGGCTTTTTTTTTAAATTGTTGGCTGTGTTATTAAACCTTATTTAAGCAGTAAATTTAATGTTTTTAACTTGATTGTCTTTAGAAGGATATATTTATCCAAATAAATATATCAAATTACGCTGCAATAATTTTCTTATTTATTCTATGCTGCGATTCTTATAAATTTTACATAAATTATTAGAGGTTCGTGTTTTTAGGCCTCTCAATATTTGACTTAGTATTTCACTTTTTATATGTTATAACGAGATCGATTAATTTTCGTTCTCGAATCATTATTTTTACTTCATTTTTATTGGTAATTGTTTAAGTTAAAGATATATTTCATATTTTGGCGTATAACTACATTAAAATTAATGATTCCAGGACTTTTTTGCAATGTTAGGAGCTTCGGGTTGTTGCTTCTGTTCGGCAGAAGCGTGTTTTTTGTGTACCTACATGTAATTTCTAAGTTGCTTTCTTGAAAATTATTAAGCCATTTTTATTTGTATTAATTTTAATTTAAAACATATTTCTTGTTTCATTACTAGTTGTGAATAAATGAATGTTTTCCATGGAGTGGATACCATAAATTTCGTTCAGAAAAATCTTAACTGAATTTTTCAATTGAATAATAATTCAAATAATGAAAAGGTTGCCAATGTGAGTCCATTATACTAGTATATGGGAAATGAGTCAATAATCACAATCTTAAATAGTTTTTATTCAATAAAGTTGGTGAATTTTGGGCTACCGGTTTCAATGCTTACAATATTTGCCCCATCATCAGGCCCCAGTACGTTATTTTTATATGTATTAAAAACTAAAAGATGTCAGATACAGGAAAGCTCTATAAACTAAGGTACTTCTGAGAATCACCTTCTCCCTAAGGAATACATTCACTCACACTTCTGAATTTCAAGATAATCTTTAAATCAAACTAAACATCAAGATGTTATTATTATTTTTTATTTTATTATATATTTTGTCGCCAGCTGTTGTGTCAAGATGTATAAATTAATTTAATTAAATAAAACATTAAAACACAACCAGAATATATTAAAATTGTAATAGCCTTTCTAGTATCACACCTTTCTAGTGAGGTTATACCTTTTCTTTTAGCTTTCCGCTTTAATTTGAGTTTCATATCAGCAAAACTTTGCGCATATATATATATATATATATATATATATATATATATATATATATATATACAGTGTGACCCATTTAGATTGGAAACACCTCTATAAAATTTGAAGTGGTTAACCGATTTTAACCAAATTTTTTTTAATGTCATGTAATAAAAGGTCTATTGCGGGACAAAATATGAAATATTTAGTTAAATTTTCAGGGCATTCTACGATACTTTTTCTTCATCGAAAATGGAGAATTTGTATTAGCGATTATTTTATTAAAAAAATTTCTACGCCACTGGATTTAAAGTGGCTTCAAATAGCTATGACAAAAATTTCATTAAAATATATTTATTAATAACGAAGTTATGACAACTTAAAATTTTAAAACTCACTAAGCTACGAGTCAAAAAAGAACACCCTGTATCAACAGATAACCATAAAACTAATTATTTTTTAAATAATTTTAATAATAAACCACTACTAGACAAAAAAATGTTTAAAATAGCATAAAAATTTAATGCAAGTAACGCACTTACATTATTATTAACTTTACATGCTACAACTTAAATCTCAGTTGCCATGACAACGATATTACTGTTTGACATTATTAATGTCAAATTATTACATTACTAATGTAATTATACCACATTATTAATGACAATAATTTCATTAAGATATATTTATTAATAAATAACTAACTTATGACAACTTAAATTTTAAAACTCACTAAGAAAAAAAAAACACTCTGTATTAACAGAAACATGGAAACATAATTTTAGTTTAAATCCTAGTTGTCTCTACCAATCCACCATCTAATTGGATACATTTGTCGTAGCGTTTATGAATATTCCTAATTACATTTCTTAGTTGTTAGTTAGTTAATTACTGCACATGCCTGTCGAATTCTTGCACGAAGTTCGTTTACGTCTCTTGCACGGGTTTGGTAAACTTTTTGTTAGGTAACTCCCCAGAGAAAGAAGTCTAAAATTGTGAGATCTGGAGATCTGGGTGGTGGTCAATCTATCAACGGACTACCCCAGCCTATCCAACGGTTCGGAAAATTTTCATTTAGCCATTGCTTCACGGTTCTGGCGTAATGAACTTAACACCCATCTAACTGGATATACAAATTTAATCGTTCATTAATTGTGAGCTCATGAATAGCATCCCACAAGTCGGTGTTTAAAAATTATAAAAAGTTCTGTGAGTTCAAGTTTTCTTCAAAAAAGAACGGACCAATACTCTCTCGTTCAGTATACCACACCAGACATTGATTTTTTGATAATACTGGCTTTTACAGTTTATTACCCAATGGGGATTATCTGCTGTCCAATAGCGACAATTCTGTGATGATCGTGGCTTCTGTGGCTTCGTCGGTAAACAACACGTTTTTAAGACATCGCCGAATACTCTCTCGAGGCACATTCAAATATAAACTGGCATTCCTTAAACTGTCATTAGGGTTATTTCTGAAATGATCTAAAAAGATTTGATCATTTCCTCTTCTTCTTTGTAACGGGTTATTTTTTAAAATTAGTTCTGATACTGCACCATATTCATTAAATATTCTATTAATTTTGTTTACCGTACCGCAGTTAATATTAGGACGATTCACATGTCTGTCAGAAATACTGTACAAACTTCCCTGGCACTTCTATCGTTATCTCCCAAAATCAACGACAAAAGACGTATAATTTCAATTTTTTCTCTCAAACTTAATCTTGCAACCATGACACAAAATATTATTAAAAGAATTTGAAGTAAATATTGTTGCAGATATTATGCATAAATTTATGCTAGCACTGAAATTTTTATGCACAAATAATGTCAAACAGTAATATCGTTGTCATGGCAACTGAGATTTAAGTTGTAGCATGTAAAGTTAATAATAATGTAAGTGCGTTACTTGCATTAAATTTTTATGCTATTTTAAACATTTTTTTGTCTAGTAGTGGTTTATTATTAAAATTATTTAAAAAATAATTAGTTTTATGGTTATCTGTTGATACAGGGTGTTCTTTTTTTACTCGTAGCTTAGTGAGTTTTAAAATTTTAAGTTGTCATAACTTCGTTATTAATAAATATATTTTAATGAAATTTTTGTCATAGCTATTTGAAGCCACTCTAAATCCAGTAGCGTAGAAATTTTTTTAATAAAAAAATCGCTAATACAATTTTTCCATTTTCGACGAAGAAAAAGTATCGTAGACTGCCCTGAAAATTTAACTAAATATTTCATATTTTGTCCCGCAATAGACCTTTTATTACATGACATTAAAAAAAAATTTGGTTAAAATCGGTTAACAACTTCAAATTTTATAGAGGTGTTTCCAATCTAAATGGGTCACACTGTATATATATATATATATATATATATATATATATATATGTGTGCAAAGTTTTACTGATATGAAACTCAAATTAAAGGCATTAAATCGGAAAGCTAAAGAAATATATATATATATATATATATATATATATATATATATATACATAATATAAAAATAGTATTTCTTGGGTTTAGGTTCAATAAGATATATATTACATGTGGAACTAGATTTTATTTTCCATAGCAATCAACGTTTCAGCAGGAAACCCTTGCCTTTGTCAAGATTCTAAAATGTACATGTATAAGAACAAACAGTTATTGTAAAATATGTATATATATGACTTACCAAAACGTAAAACGGGACGCAGACATTAATGAACTGACACAATAAATAAAAGTTGATATCTGATATCTCATGGTTAACTGTCATTAGTATGTAATTATTTTTATATGAGCGTATCATTGATGTTTTCGAAAAAGATAAAGTGGAGATATGTTATGACTTTAAGAGCTTTTTATGGTGTTATATTTATTATTATTTAAATCAGATTGAAATATATTTTATTTAGGTTTTGTGTATCTTTTTTGTCATTTATTGCGTTGGTATTTATTTTTATTTCTATTGATTCGTATATCTCCCTCTTAATTACTATTTAAATGGGAATAAGCCACAGTTAAAGGTTAAAGTACGTTTATTGACGTTTCAATTTCCAATTCGGAAATCAATATCTCCCACTTCTTTTTGTTTTGTTCTGTTTTTAAAATTTTGATGTTTTCAAAATCAAATTTATGCTTCTTCTCATTTTCATGTTTTGTGAGCGCAGTGACGTTGTTCTTGTCATATTTGTGAGAACGAATTCTGGATTTAAGCAGTTGACTAGTTTGACCGATATAGACACCTTCACAGTTAATACATGGTATCTCGTAAACAACATGTGATTTTTTAAGTTTTGGAGTTTGTGTGGGTCACTGTTATATTATGTTTGGCTAAAATATTTGTTAATTGCTCGGATAAACCTTTTATATATGGAAGAGTTGTGTAATTAGTTTTGATACTGTTGGGTTTGTTGTTATAAAATTTATTAAGTCTTGATTTGAAAATAGTTTCGATTAGATGTTCGGGATATTCTTTAAAAGGGCATTTTTTGCTTTTTTATTGCAGTTAGTCTGTATTTTGGATCTGTTGGTTGTATAGATTTATCTGCAAGACTGATAATTACAGACTTTTTATGGGAAAATTAATGATGAGAATTGTAGTTAAGATATCATGAAAACCATGTTTCTTTTGTAAACCACATGGTATTTACTGTATTGTTTATGCGATGTAAGGTGATATCCTGAAAATTTATTTTATTATTTTGTTCAATTTCTATAGTAAAATTTAGTTTATTACTGCTATATTAACAGTTCAAAGAAGATCAACTATTACACAAGTGACATGCCTAGATTATTTCGACCTTTGCAAGAGCATGTCATGCCGTTCGTTCCATTTATCGGTGATAATTTTCTCTTTATGCAAGATAACACTCGATCAAACAGTGCTGTAAAATTGGTAAGTGCAGCCAAGATAGAGCATATGTGGGATGCACATAAATATACAGACCACCCAATAGCTTCTTCTACTTTTACGTTCAATAAACGAAACTGGAGACCAAACCAATGAAATAAAAAGACGTATCGAAATTGCCAGGGCCACCTTTATAAAGATGAGGAAATTCTTCTGCAACAGAGATCTAAGCCTCCCTCTACGATTAAGAATGCTAATGGGCTACGTATTTAACACGCTATTATACGGCGTAGAGGCCTGGACTCTCAAACAGAACAGTATAAAAAATATTGAAAGTTTCGAGATGTGGTGCTACCGTCGAATGTTGAAGATAAGTTGCGTTGAAAGAGTCACAAACTTTGAAGTAATGCGAAGGATAGGAAAAGACCCAGAAATTTTGTCAATGATCAAACGAAGAAAACTCGATAATTTGGGTCACCTGATGAGAGGACATAAATACGCAGTACTTTCAAATATAATGCAAGGAAAAATAGAAGGAAAACGGAATCCAGGCCGTAGAACAATGTCATGGTTGCGTAATTTGAGAGAGTGGTTTGGTTGTACCACTAATGAACTCTTTAGATCAGCTGTAAACAAGGTCAGGATAGCCTTGATGATTTCCAATCTCCGATAGGAGCGGCACAAGAAGAAGAAGACTTTTATGGAACCTGACAAAGCTGTATTTGTTGAATAGCAGAATATTCGACAAGCAACCATGAGCAACTTATTTAGTAATATGCCTAGACGAATAAATCCTTGTCTTTAATTGCTTGTCTAACTATTTTTGTCTAAAGTTTTTTTTGCTTGGAAACTTGGTCATTAGCTTGAATACTTTGTAACTTAAAGTTATAAGATGTAAATTTAATTATTAAATTATCACTGCGCTATGAAATTTAACGTTACTATTCCATATTTATTAATAAAGCATTTTATTGCTTTGATAGCTTTGTCCAAAGTTAGATAAAATATTTCTTATTCCATTTATGAGCTATAATTTCATTAATAAAGGTCTTTTGGTGAACTTGTTAATCCTTTTTTTTATTTACGAAAGTAAAATAATGCAATGATATGATCAGAATTTAATTTGAAGAATATTATACATTAATATAGTCTATTATCGTTTCTTTATAGTAGAACATGTCGAGCCTTTTTTCCTCCAGCAAATCTTATATCAGCCATCCGCTATATATTATGTTTAATTATACATGCACAGGCAAACATGTCTAGACCACATGTTTGTTAGTCTTAGCACCGCTGCAATCACGTAAAAAAATAAATAGCAAGAAAATTGCAAAATCACCACACACGACTTGAAAGTACTGCATTTCCTGTCTCCTCTCGATATACGCGGTAATGACATACACGTCCGTCCTTTTCCTTTGAAAATTTATTATTTAAGAGATGAAGGATATATATTATCCATATAATGTTTTGAATTTCAGGATAATTCCGCACTGGTTTTAAAATACATATTTCTGTTTTTTCACTTGTCGGTTTATCAAGTTACTGTCTCATATTTTTGTAGTACGGCAATTGGATTATTACTGTCTTGGTTGAACGTCTTATATATGGAAATAAACCAGAATTACTTGTAAGAAAAATTACAGTTTTTTATTTTTTTTGACGTTTTAATTTCGAATTCGGAAATCATTTTCATAAAATTTCTGAAATACAATTTCTGTAAATATTTTATATAACCAGCTATTTATTGTAATTTTCAGCCATTTATTGTGGGTATTTCAGAAAATAACAACATTTACAGGTCATACCAATTATTAAAAATTTCGCATTTTAAAAACTATTTTTCTATTGAAATCAAAACAGCAAAAAAATGTAATTTTTATTTCAGTTCATTGCGGTTTATTTACTTGCATTGAACTTTCCATTTATTATTTGTCCCATTTTTGTAATCCTATTACAACAAACATGTTAGCCCGCTTATTCCTGCTTTCCCAACTTGTTCCTGTTCTCTTCCGCTTAAAGGTGGATTGTCACAAGTCCGACATCCGACGGTACGATGATACGATCACGATACGATATAAATTTCAGCGAATTTCATTGGTTGAAAAATGACAGGTGGTTTTTTCGTACGAAATTAAAAGTCATCGGAAGAAGTGAAAAATATTTTAACTTTTGCACGAAAATCGGATGAATTTTGACATTGTTGACATTCTAACTTGAACCTTAACCTTACTTTTGTGGAGTGTTTATGTTTACTATTTGAAATATATTTAAGATGGAACAAAGACCTAATTATTATATAAATGCAATGAATAAAGTGTTGCTTTTGGGTCTTCTATACTATGTGAGGCAAAAACGACGAGAACGTAGCTCAATATAATATATAATATATATTATATCAAACAAAACAGCTAACATTTATTGACAGTTAATTGAAATAAATATTAATCTTATACTATATTATTTATCTATGTATTAATCCATCCAATAATCACATGATACATTATATATGACATATATGTCAAAAAATTTCGGATACGACAATCAAATACATTCGTACAAAAAATTTCGTATTTCGTGTCATAGGATATCGGATCTGTGAAAATCCAGCTTAATTCGTCTCCATATTTCGGGCTCCAGAACATAAATTTCCATTCATTACGATTCAATAATTTTATATTGTATTAAAATTAAAAGCTCTTTTCAAAATACAATTTCTTGTACAATTTTTACAAATTAAAACAGAACGCCAAATAAATAATTTCTAATTTTGTAGTTAATGTTTATTTCCAGTTATATATATATATATATATATATATATATATATATATATATATATATATATATATATATATATATATATATATATATATACAGGGTGTTCCAAGATGTTTTTAACACCCTATAATTCAGGAGGTAATGAATATTTTAATTTAAAACTTGGGAAATATCAATTGAAGCTAAAATATTATCAATAAGTGATGTATCCATGAGACCTGTAACGTCATCACGGGCGCAGTGACGTCATTACATTGAAAAATTCATTAATAAGAGGGTGAAGGTTAGGTCTGATTAAAAGGTTTTTTATCATAAATTCAACGGTGAACAACAATGAGGGTATTAATTTAAATAAGTACGCTAAAGTTTCAATTAAATGTTTATTTTTAACAATAATCAATAACATTCAAAATTTGAAATAAATTTTTAGGTGTTCAAAATGACCTTTTGCTTTAACACAAGCGTCAAACTGTTTAAGCAGTTTACGTGTACATGCCGTATTTATCATCTTTGATGTAATCAGAGTACAGGCTTGTCAAATTTTAGTTATTAAATCATCTACATCTGTAGGTTCTTGGTTATAAACGATTCCTTTTAAATAATGACATACAAAAAATCGAAGGGTGATAGCACAGGCGATCTTAGGTGCCATCGGACGGGCCCGTTAGTTCCAACCCATTTGCTTGGAAATGTGGCATTAAGGTAATTGATTAAAATACCGTTGTTATGTGGGGTGCACCATCTTGTTGCCATACCCTAACTCCTTTTTCGCGTAAAGAAATATTCTCCAGTAACAAAGACAGCTCATTTTTCAGAAAATTTAGATCCTCTTTCCATTTAAATTTTCTTAAAAAAATATGGACCTATTAAACGCTCTTAAATAACTCACACCAAACATTAATTCTCCATTAAGTTTGAAAGCGAGTGTCCCTTTACCAGGGCGGATTTGTCACTGACCCATAATGGAAGTGGCGATTAAAAATTATAATATTATGAAAACGAGCTTCATCACTCCACAAAATTTTAGTTAAAAAATGTCTTGCATCATCACTTGCATTATGGCGATGCATGCTAGTCTTCGATCCAAATCGGTGGGTTGTAATTCATGAACCAAACAGAGTTTGGATGGATGGTAATGGTGAATTTTTAAAATCATTTGAACTCACACTCCAATTTGAAGACACTCCAGTTTCTGCAGCAATAGATCTTATGGACACATGTCGATTAATCGAAAGTTTTGTTCGTTCTGTATTGGTTTGATATGATCTCTATGTTTACCGTTCGGAAATAAACGTTGCTGCATGTTCTCCTCAAACATAGCAAAAGTTACATAAGACGTTCTTCTTTCGGGAAAGCGTTCCGTGTATCAGGTTTGAGCATTTCGCGAATTTTTCTAAATTCACCATAAATTAACAACATATTTACGTATTTATTAGGTGTGAAAACTAGAATGAACGTATTAGTGAGTGAACACCAAAAACTATTTGTAGTTGTTAAAAAACGATTTAAATAAAACTTCAAGGACAACTTGCTTTTCTTGTGAATTTGGGAAAACTATAAAAATATGCTAGTTTGAGGTTAAATTGGAATGATAAATGCTCTACTTGATTAAAAATTGAGCGTATTTATTAACATTATTGTGGTACACCCCTGAATTAAGGATGAAAAAGTCTTTCGTTTGAGATAACCTTTACCCCCATGATCCATTTAATTTTTTCCATTATAATGACGTCACAACGCTCGTGGTGAAGTTACAGATCTCATAAATACATCAAATAATAGTATTGTAGCTCCAATTGACATTTCCCAATTATCCCATAATCAAATAAAAATATTTTTATTACTTCCTTTTATTACTTTCTATATATATATATATATATATATATATATATATATATATATATATATATATATATATATATATATATAGAAACTTTCTTAATTTCTGGGTTTGTCGTTCTGTTATAAATAAACACTTAATTAAGTTGCTTAAACGTTTCGGCTATTTGCAATTTTTAATAAGCACTTTAATGATTTTTTTAAGCCTATTTCAAATATTTCTCATTTGTTACCAAAACTCAAAACTAAAATTTTATGTTATAGGTTTTAAATAGATAAATAGATAGATAGTTTATTTGACTGTAAGTTACAGCAAGATTTACAGCAAGTCAAAACTAAAATTATAAATATTATAAAAAAATGGAAACAATACGTTAAAAATATTTAAAACATTAAAATACATAAAAACGTACAGTATAGACATATAATATTAAAATAATATTAAATTTGGTTATATTGCAGATTGGGCTTCACAGATCTCGTAATATTCAACTAATGTATAAGGACATATGGTCACTAGGTACTCTTTGACTTAGTTTTTAAAAGCTGTTGTTGAAGTAATGTTTTTAAATTTTTGAGGAAGTTTATTATACAGTAGTAAACCACAGACAGTAGATGATTTCCTGCTAATTTCTAAATGTCGATAGGGTACTACAAACTGTCTCTTATTTCTTGTGTTGTGTGAGTGATTATCATTGTTACATAAAAAAGTTCTTTTATTTTTATGAATTAGTATCAATAATTCCAAAATGCAAATTCCATACACTGTTAATATATTTAAATCTTTAAATAGGTTTTTACAAGACCAACCATACGGAACACCTGCAATACATCTGACAATACGCTTTTGGGCCTTGAAAACGTCCTTTATACTAGAAGAGCCACCCCAGACAGTTATACCGTAACTCATTGTCGATTATACCTCAGCAAAATAAAAAAGACGAAGTTGTTGCAGATTAAGTATTCTACCCAAATTTCTCAATTGATAACATTTAGAATTGAGTTTTTTACATACATTCCAACAAAGAGCCTTAAAAAATAAATGAAAGTCGAAAGTCACTCCTAAAAACTTCACATCACTACAACTCAAAATACCCTCACCATTGATGGAAATAATTAAATCAGGTCTAGTAGAATTTGAACGGGATGAAAATGATAAAAATTTAGTTTTGTGAACATTGAACAGGAGCGACTGATTACTGGACCATCAGAGAAGGTCTTCAGTGAGTTTGTTATTTTATCTTGTAAAAAATTATCGCGATATAGCATTGTTGAGTCATCGGCATAAACTGATATAAATGCATCAGATATGGTAGTTCATTAATATACAAAATAAATAATATCGGGCCCAATATGGAGCCTTGTAGTACTCGATTGGTATTAACAATCGGATCAGACATTGAAATCTTGAAGTTATTTTTCACTTTATTATTTGGTGCCGGTCTTTCAGATAGCAACCAAACCAACTATGGACAACTCCCCTAACACCATATCTGTACAATCTATCGAGGAGTACATCGTGTTGCACACAATCAAAAGCACGACTGAGGTCACAAAAAATGGCAGTTGGATTTTCACTGCTTTCAATAGAGATTAAGACTTCCTCATAGAAACTGTTAATGGCTGTGGAAGTAGAAAATTTATTTCGAAATCCATGGTGATGCTTTGTGACAATTTAGTTGATATCTAAAAATAATAAAAGTTGTTGTAAAGATTAGGCTCCAGTAATCAAAACTTCTTAGTAGTCAGTAAATGATAGGGATATATTGTATTGAACTCATGAGAATCATAAAAAATGGAAAAATCGCGCCACATTTATTTATTTAACACCTTTAAAAAATCTGAGTTTATTTGCGGCAAAATTCAAAAATTTCATACGAAAGCTGACTTCTTCACCTTTAAAACTCGTCTTGATTTTTGTCGATAGGACACTTGAATCAAAAGATTTTTACCGTCGAGCTGATACAAATTTTATTGAATTTTGATTTCGCGGGTGTAACTGACATTAAAAATCGCCGATCTCTTCAAGCGTTGTTTGTGAGAGAACGGTTCATTCTACACAAAAAATGCTAATAAACATTTTTGTTTAAAATGATCTCAACTAAATTGTTTTCTACGGCGTACAGATTCTTGGTAAATTAATTTTTTTGCGTCTTTATCCCCCTGGTAGGGGGGGTTTTAGGGGCAAGCCCGGAAGTAAAAGTGATAAAAATTTTTGCATCTTTTTTGGGATCCCAAAATAATATTCTAGGCAAAATTCAGCTTGTTCGTATAATTTTTAGTGGTTCAGTGGCATTTTCATCTCTGACGACTGGAGTATAAGTCGTACTATACTCTCCTTTTGAACTACTCAATATGATAACTCGAAGGACTTCACCTTCTTCTGTCTTCTTTATTTAAAAGAATTGTTTGGAACTTAGAAAGAAAGTTTTTCTTTTCCAAAATAATTTTAAAAATCTTTTTAAAAGAATAATTTTTACTCCTGGTTTAAACAGAAACATTTCATATTTATTTTTCTTTCCATTACAAATAAAAATATCTAAATTTATCAACAAACATTAAATTAAACCTTCCTACAAAACAGACTTTAAAAATATGGTTATGTACCAAATGACAGAAAAGGATATACTGACTGTCATATGTCGAAATGAAATATCAAACTTTGCTGAATTATTAATTAATTATCAAGGTTAACTTTTTTTAAAAGAAAACTAAAATATGACAATTAGCTGATCCATAAAACTTATATTATTTAAAAACTTATTTGTCATGAAAGCAGATCTTAGTATATTAACGAAAAATGTTTATTTAGAAAAATTTAACAAAACTACTTTCTTCACTCGCTAATTATTTCCTTTTAAATTATTAAAAGAGGTTAAAGATTTATTATCCTATTTTGGAATTGGATACAAAAAGCACTGTCCCACACAAACTTCAACGATCTGGATTCGACCCATAAGAGACAGAAAATGGAGGCTGACGTACATCAAAACTAAATGGGTGAAACGAAAATGCTACTGTGTCGAGACTGATCTTTTTAATTAGCATAGTAGATGTAGAATATTACAATGTTAATACTTAAGAATTAATAGTATTTATATTATCCGTTATAAAATATTAATACTAATTTATTGTACATGAGTTAAAATATTAATTGGTTATAATATAAATTTCGACTACCTATAATTTAATAATAATTTTATCATTTTCAGATCAAGGGAGAACCGTATTCAAGAGCTTAAAGATACGATTTTAAAATACATAGGAAGGAAACCCGAGGATGAATTACCTAACGTATCAGTGAATATTACGAAAGATTTACCCAAGTTTTGGAACTTACCTAACATCTCATCTAATGATCAAGTCACCGAAAAGATTCGCAGCTTTTACCCATCATGTAAGTTCGTTACTTTTAGAAATAAAACAATAATCTCCCTTCCCTAATATTCACCTAAGTTATTACTCAAATATATTAAACTAAACGTTTTTTCACAATTTACTCGTATTTTTTTGTCAATTAAATAAAGACCAGTAACACCAAATAAACAAAATGTGTCAACATAAACTAGATATATTGATTTTAATATTGATATTTTATTGATTTATATTGATATTGATATTTTATGTACCATATTTTAAAACTATATGTATAAAGGTTATAGCTAAGCAAGCTTAAAGAGCTTAAGGAGTTATGCTGATTACTTAATATTGTTTTGAAGCCATTTTCTTGTGGCATTTTACAGTAATTACTATTTAAATGGGAATAAGCCACAATTAAAGGTTAAATTGACAATTCAGACATACATTATACATTTTAAAGTAGACGACTTTAAAATGATATTGCCAATATTGTTGAGTTGCGCTCCTGGGACGACTTTACTTATAAGATAGTTCATTCAACTTGTGAATGCGATCAGTTTTATTTAGAGCAATATTAAGGCCATTAAATGTTAGAATAAGTGAACACCAATCTCACATTAAAAATAGAGAATTTGATAGATCTCAAATATGTAAACACACATGGGATAATCAACATAGGGTTCAATGGAATGCTTCAAATATAGTCCTAAAAGAAACGGATGGTAAAAAGAGAAAAATCAAAGAAGTGGCTCTAGTTATGCTAAATGAGACCAATTGTGTCGCAAATTCCTCGGCAGAATGTAGTAGGATCTGGTTACCGATATTGAAAGAGGAAGTTAATAAAAGGAAAATACCAGTATTAGTAAGTCAGTAACATATAGAGCATACATCATTTATGTTTTTATAAAATTTTTAAATAACAAACATATAAAATCAGAATTTGGTGTTTATTGAAGGTAAACTAAATGCACGACCAAATACTTACCATGTCGGGATAGTATTATGAGGTTTTTTCCTGGTTTTTCCCTCATAATTTACTATGGAATCACTAACAGGATGTTACTGTCATCTTGGTATGTATTTGTCTTTTTAAAGACGAATTACACGCTATGATCTTTTGTGATGGATATTCTCAAGTTAAAGTTGATTTCATGTAATCGAATGAACTATCTTATAAGTAAAGTCGTCCCAGGAGCGCAACTCAACAATATTGGCAACATCATTTTAAAGTCGTCTGCTTTAAAATGTATAATATATGTCTGAATTGTCAATATAAATGAGTCAGATAAAATTAAATTATTAGAAGAATTTTTCACTAAGTAACAAAAAAACAAAATTTGTTTAATTTACTAATGTTTGTATTTTGAGAACGATTTCCGAAGTGAAAATTGAAACGTCAATAAACGTACTTTAACCTTTAATTGTGGCTTATTCCGATTTAAATACATAGTAATTATGTTGATTATTTCTGAAAAATGCATAAAAATTTTTAATCTTCTCGAGAAATAAAATTAATTATAAAATTTGATTCTAGGTGAAATCCCTCCAAATACTGACCAAGATCTATGGAAAGATGACGATATTATGAATCTGTACTTTAATTTTGATATTTTCTCCGAATCTAAAAATTCAAACATCGCAACAGCGACGTTAAGATTATATAGACTCCCTGAAAATAATACAAAAACAAATAATAAACCAGACTCTGAGAATTTTAACTCTGCGGAGGATGAAAAATTGTTAAGAGTATCTATATATTGGTACACAAAATCTTTAAAAAAGAGGAGAGGTAAGATGTAACCAAAAACTATTAAAAAAAAGAATAAGAAATATTACACGCAGTTTAATATAATTTAATTGTTATTTAATTTCAGTTAAGAAACGCCTATCTGACAGTAAAGTCATATCAGAAACAGCACAATGGGTAGATCTCAGTGTCAAACCAGCCACCAGAGCCTGGTCAAGAGGTAGAAACCTTGGTCTAGGAGTGCTTGTAGAGGATCAAGAAGGAAATAATCTGCGAGCAAATCGCATCTTCAAAGGAACATCATGCACGGTTGGATTTTGTGAGTGTGTATTAACATTATTAACTTAAAGTAAATCCTTTCATTATCCTAAAAAATATATTGTTCTAAAACGGCTACCTTTTAGATGCCATGTTATTGCCCATGTGGCAACTTTGACTTAATTTTGCTTTCGATTGTTATATAGTTTTACTTTTACCTCTATAATGCATCTTTACTTCGTCGTTTTCCTTTGCTTGTGATAAGTATTTTTGCCAATGGTGAGTGCTTGTATTTGTCCTGGTTTTGTCTCTTTCCCTATCTGGTCCCTCATGCTTGGGTTATCTCTAGTTAACTGTTCTGGGTAACTGTTTCTTTGGAGCCTGAGCTCCTTGCTGGCGCATATCGGTTGGTGCACTTGCTCTTATGTCCTTTACTTATGAGCTGATGCTCATATGGGAGCCATTTATTATTAGTTTATTGAATCTTAAAAAGGCCGTATTTCCATCCTTTTCACTAATTATTTCCTCTGGATTAGCATTTCTTTAGTATATGCCTTCTGTATCCACATCCCTTGATCAAAATTTTGTAATTTTTTATTTGTGTTTAAAATTCCCTTTCTTCTCTTTGTTATCAGTTTGATGTGCATAGGTCTACTTCTTTTTTTACTACTCTATCTTGTACTTCCTCTAGGTCTTCCTTCTTATCAAATGGTGTATTAATTATCTTATCAGCCCTGTTATTCTATTTGATAGGCCGATATTTGATTCCTGTTGCTCCTACTTTAACCCATGTATATTAAATTCGGGTTCTATTATATTAATCTTTTCTTTCTGTGCTCTACCTTGTTTTTTAATTGCTTGTTCTTATATACCAACATTTCTCTTATGTTTAGATGTTTCTTTAGCTTTACTTCGACGTTTTCTAATTCATCTAGTTTGTTATGCATTGTTTGCAGCTTTTTCACTATTTGATTTATCTTCTCTGCTTGTTTCTTTTACGTATCTGAATACGTCTCTGAAATGGTTTTATTGGTTTAAGAATAAAAAAACTATAAAAAAGTAAGTGTGATGCAAGTACAGATAAATAACAAACATTGATACCGAAATAAGAGTAGATACAAAGACATTATCAAAACAAAAATAGAGAGAATAGAAGTAAAAGACCAAACCAAATCAAAAATAAAACACAATAAGCACGACTTGTGTTGTGTTTTATTTTTGATATCATTTGAACATGATCAGCTTCTATATTAAAAATGCAAATGATTCCCAAGGCATTATACAAACTACGATTATTTAACAACTAGCATACAAATGTATACTTCATCTAATTTACTTACCGTTGCACGTCATCCGCGTCATAGCCCATGAGGTCACATGATACCAACACGAAATATTTAGGCGGTAGGTGTGTTCTTTTTTAGAATCACTTTGCCGAGTACACTGGCATCACAGCCACTAGATATAGTTTATTATTAACGCGTAGAAATAATATTTAAATATTTCTATTAATGTTAACTTAGAGTTAACTAAGAAATACACAGTAATATGTTTCATTTAATTTGTATAAATGCATTATAAAGCGTTTTTATGAAGAACATTTGTTCGGAACACACTGTAACTGTAATCGAACGAAGGTGATATGTTGGCATAAATTGGTAACACTTATTTGACAGTTGTGGTGATGACACTTTTTATTTTACATTTTGCATAAAATAAAATAATTATCTATATATTCCATTTTACATCTTTATATGACGCATACAAGCGGCTCAAATTTTTTTTTTTTTTTTATTAATTTATTTAATGTCGTCCGAACCACTGGAGTTATAGACGACAACAATGGAAAATACATATTGTAACAAAGAAAGGTTAATATTAATTACGTACTAACATTAAAGAACATTAAAGAAGATTGATATATGTAATATAAGTACAGTCTAGATATTAATTTAAATATCTTTTATGCCTACAACCGTTAAAAACTTTATAATATTGTGTAGATGATTATTGTCTCTAAGAAGGTCGTCTATGTCGCTGGGAAAGTTGAGTTTACTTCTGGTTTCCTGGAAAATTTGACATTCGGTTAAAATATGTTGTTTTGGTTGGTTAAAAAAAACTGTATTGTTGGTTTGACACTGGTTGCAGTATGGAGGATTGTCTCTTGTAATTCGGTAAAGATGTGTATGACGGGTGTGACCAATTCGAAGTCGAGAAAAGATGACTTGTTTTTTCCTCGGCAACACAAAGGCTTGTTTTTGTAAAACATTGTCTTTAATTTGCCTTAGTTTTTCGGAACACTGCGACCATTTGTTTTGCCACGCACAACTAACTATGTTTTTTAAGCACAATTTAAGATCACTTGGCACTATTTTATTTAATTGCACTTGACCATCACTTGTCGCTGCTTCGTGAGCTAGACGGTCCACAACCTCGTTACCATGTATTCCAATATGAGATGGAACCCAGATTAATACCACATGTTTGTTTTCCTTTGCAGCATTTTGAAGTTCTTTGTAAATGTCTTTATGAATAGGATTGCTGGAGTATATGTTTTTGATGTCACAAAGAGCATTCATTGAGTCAGTAATGATTGTATAATTTCTCTGGTCCGTTGTGTTAATGAACTTTAGAGCTTCAAGGATTGCGTATAGTTCTGCGTTCGAGATAGTCCAGTTGTTATGCAACTTAAATTTAGCATTATGAATATTACAGAAAATGGCTGCGCCGACTCCGTCCGTTGTTTTTGATGCATCTGTGTAGATCTGTCGGTAGTCGCTAAATCTATCCATAATATCTTTGAAGTTGTTTATTAATATGGCTGGTGGGGATTCATGTTTATTAAATTTTGATAGATCAGTAATTACTGGTGGTTTATTTACAGTCCATGGAGGAGGAGGGTTTTCGGAAGGATGGTATATTAACGGGAATTGTATGCTATATTTATGAAGTAATCGGTTAATTCGTTCATAGAAAGGGGGATTACATTGAGGATGAGATGAGAAGTAGTGGCTGAAACGATTGCTGTGAACGTTATGGTAGACTGGGTTATCTAAAGAGGATAGAACTTTACAAGCAAACGACAAACTTAAAAAATCTCTTCTAAATTCTAAAGGGGTTTGCCCTGATTCACTACATATACTTAGTATGGGGCTTGTTCGAAAGGCACCCAAAGCGACTCGCAGTCCCGTATTTTGGATTACATCTAGTTCTTTAAGAACAGATTTTTTGGCTGAGTTATATACCACTGAGCCGTAGTCAATTTTTGATCGAACTAATGATGAAAAGATTCGTAGAAGAGTTGCCGTATCGCTGCCCCAGTTGATGTTCGACAGTGTCTTTAAAATATTAATGTTTTGCTGGAAAGTACCTTTTAGATTTTTAATGTGACTTTTCCAATTCAATGTTTTGTCAAATGTAAGACCGAGGAACTTTATTTCTTTTACAAAGACCAGATTTTTACCATTCAATGTTAAAATTGGATTATCCTCTTTTCGCTTTTTTGAGAAGAGCATGCATTTTGTTTTTTCGTTAGAGAAACTGAGTCCTGTTTTGTCAGACCATTTCTGGAGATTATTTAATGCGCTTTGTAGGATTCTTTGGGTGGATTCTAAATTTGTTCCTCTTAGTAGGATAACCAGATCGTCTGCGTATAGTCTTGCTTTTACTGGATGTTGACATTGTTCCAAGATATCGTTAATTGCAACAAGAAATAAAGTTACACTTAATACCGATCCCTGGGGGACTCCATTTTCCTGGATTCGACTTGATGATAGTGTTCCATTTGATCGTACTTTAAATGTTCTAAGTTGAAAAAAATTTTGAATAAATTTTAGGAATTGTCCATTAATACCCCAGGAGTGAAGCTTTTCTACTATACCATATCTCCATGTGCAATCGTAGGCTTTTGTTATATCGCAGAAAATAGCTAGACAGTGTTGTTTGTTAATGAGTGCTTCGTGAACTTCGGATTCAAGATCAACTAGGTTATCCGTCGTTGATCTATTTTGACGAAAGCCGTTTTGCTCCGGGATAAGCAATTTTTTATCTTCCAGAAACCATGTAAGACGACGGTTTATAATCTTTTCAAATAGCTTACAGGTTGACGAGGTTAGGGATATTGGTCTATAGGACTGGGGATCTGTTTTCGGTTTTTGGGGTTTAGGGATTGGGATAATATATGATTCTGACCAAGACTTTGGAAAGTAGTGCTGAATCCACATTTGGTTCAAAACATTAAGGAGGTATATTCTAGCATTTGTGCTTAGTTTTTGGAGAAAAATTATTGGTATATCATCTGGACCCGGAGAAGAGTTTTTTATGCCAAACAATGCATCGTGCATTTCTTCAAGTAAAATTGGCGAGTTCATGTAATCTTCCGTGTTCTCCGTGATCATTATCTCCTTTTTTCATTTCTAAATTTAAATTGAAGAAAATTTGGAGAGTAGTTGTTAGTGCTGGAATTTTGTTCGTAAAGGTCTGCAAAAATTTCTGTGATTTCTTGTGTTGAGGTAATGAATTGATCATTATGTATTAAGAAACTAATTTGGGCGTTTTGCTGTTTTCCAGATAGTTGACGAATTTTCCTCCATAATGCAGACAGGGGAGTAGAGTTGTTGATGGATGCCACGAAAGATTTCCAGTTTTGTTTTTTAGTTTACTTAATTTGATATCGAGATTCAGCTCTCAGTTTTTTATATTTTATTTGATTTTGTGTAGTAGGACATCGTCTGAATTTGTTAAAAGCTCGCTTGTATTTTTTGATGGCTTCGTCACATTTAGTATTCCACCACGGTACTGGCGTGTGAGTTTTTAGAGTTTTGGTTTTTCCGACTGCTTTGTGGCCTGCTTCTAATATTAACTCAGAGAATTTTAGATAAGTTGAAGATATATTTGAGGTGCTAGGGTCAGGGAGATATGGGAGTTTTTGGTCTATTTGGTCTGAGAAAAGTGTCCAATTTGCCTGGTCTAATTTCCATTTTGAGAGAGGAGTAGTTAAGGCGGTTTTAAAAGGACGGGTTATAAGAATAGGAAAGTGATCACTCCCGTATAAGTAGGGATGGACTTCCCAATTTAAAGATGTTTGTAGGACCGGATCGCACATGCTTAGGTCGATAACTGAGGATTCTCCTGTTTGTATATTAAATCTTGTGGGTTCCCCTGTATTCAAGATGTTTATATTGTTACTGTCAAGTAATTGTTCTAGTACTTTTCCTTTTAATGATCGAAATTTGGATCCCCAGTAGGGACTATGACTATTAAAATCTCCTAAGAGTATACGGGGAGATGGGATCTGTTGAAGTAGTTCCTCAATTACGGCAGTTGAAAAATTTTCACTCGGTGGAATATAAATGTTGCATATTGAGATCTTTATATGACTATTAATTGTGATTGCAACAGCTTCTAAGGGTGTATTTAAAGGTATTAGTTCTGCTTCGTACATTTGGTTGATATAGATTGCTACTCCACCACTTGCTTTATCTCTATTGGTCCTGTTTTTATAAAAGCATTTAAAACCCTTTAACCTTGCATGGTAAGAATCTTTGAAATGAGTTTCTTGAAGGCAAATAACTGATGGTGTTTGTTGAGCAATTAACTTTTGTAACATTTCGCAACGGGTGTTGTACCCGTTGAGATTCCATTGTATGATACATCTGAATGTTAAGTACTTAAGTTTTCTTGAGAGGATGAGAGTTCGCTGTCCATTGATGCAGATGTTCTGGAGAGTTGATGCTGTAATTTTCTTTTAATGTTTGTGATTTTTGTTTTCAGCTTTTTTGAGCTTTGAGTGTACATAGTGTCCAGATCCTTAAGGAAACCTGGTACATTGTCTGTATAGGTTTTAAGAAGATCCAATATGTCTGCGTTGTGTGGGGCTGATTCAAAGAAATTTAAAGTTTGGTTATAGTTCAGTGTAAAATTGTTTTTATCGTCTTCAAACATTTGTTGTAATGGTTGCATTTCATCGTGAATGGATTTTTCCGGTTTAATTTTCTTGGGTTTGGGTTTTTGAAATGTAGGTTGTTTGTGGAGGTCTTCAAGCGGTGGTGTAGACTCTGACATTTGTCGTTTAATGGAAATCGTTGAAGTTTCTTGGGCTACCGTTTCAGATGTTTTCATTGGTTCCGTATTCTGTTTATTTCGTTCTTTGGTACTTACATTGACATTTTGATTAACTGAAGATGCACTTATGTTTTGACAAGATTCATCATTAGACGCTAAAGTGTTGGCGGCTTCTGTGCATTGGGCGAAATTCTCTAATGAAGTTTGCTCGTTATGTTGTAGAAGTGGGCATACTACAGCTAAGTGACCTGCTTGTTTACAAGAAAAACATTCAAGGTTGTCGGTTGCTAAGAAAATTCTGTATGATGTATTGTCGAAATTTATTATGAAAGAAGCTGGCAATATTGCATTGTTTTCTAAAGGAGTAATATACGTTTGTCGGCGAAAACTGAGAATATGACTAAATTCTGGGCGAGACGCGTTTATTTTAAGAAAGTTGATAGGCGATAATAGATTTAGACCTAGCTTTATTAGCTCTGCTTCTAAAATAGAATGTGGTATGCTGGGGCATACATTGGATAAAACAATTCTTTCACTTGGAGTGATTAATTTGCGGGCAGTGAGAATTTGGTTGTTGACTTTAATTGAACCATAATTTTTTAAGAAGTTATCTACTAGTTCTTTTGAGGATAAGTAAATGCATATTCTATTTTGAGAAATCCGTGAGGCAAAAATAATATCTTTAGGATTTACAGTGCTGCCCAAGGCTATTAGATAATCTTCAATTTTTACGTCGTCAATGGAAGTAAATAAGATGGCTTGCTGTTTATCGGGAAATTTGGATGATGTTTGATTTTTTGTTGTAATTGATGCGTATGATTGGGAATTGTATTGAGTTGAAGTACTAGATATGGGAAGGTTCAGAGGAGGGTTAGGGACATGGTCCCCTGGATTTTTGTTATCCATTATTTAAACGCCACATTAATAATTTAAATTGTGGCTGAGTACGGTCCTGTTCACCTGAAGAACTTGTTTTGATATTTCAACAAAATTTCGAAAAATGATGTGTGTTTTTCGATTGACAATAAATGCTTAAATATATGTAAACAAACTTTGTTTACTTACTGGTTTTTGCAGATTAAACCGTTGATTTTAGATGGATTTGATTATAACACTGTTTTTGTTTAATGAAAACTAATTAACTAAATACTTAATGTGTTTTACTTTTTTAAACTCGATAGCTTTGGAACTCGTATTAAATACGTCTATTCACTTTGCTGTCTCGATGCGAACTCGCGGCTCAAATTGTTTTTAACAAGATTATTTTTTAACTCTTGTTTTGTTCTTATTTATTTATATTAAATATTAATTTGTTTTGTTGTATAATCCACTTTTGCAATAATTATGTGACCTATTTGATTTCAAATGGATTCAGGATTTTTTTATACTTTGGCAACTATGTCAACTTCGATCTCTGTCAATGATAATGACGTGCAACGGTATGTAAATTAGATGGACTGTAGTTGTTAAGTAATGTATGTTTATAGAATACATGGTAGGACTTATGACGTAGGACCTATAAGCTATCCACCTGACCTGTATTAATTGGAGAGCAAAAAGGAGCCGCAGCATCAATCCAAACAGAGACGATTAAGAGTCTGCAAAAGGCTGGTAAAAACTTTATAATTACGTTAGTACATATTGTTGAGCCATTTACTTACACCAACCATCATTAAGTTAATAGTAGTTGCAGATTATTTTAGTAAATGCCCAGGAGTATAAAACTATTAGTATTGGTGAAAAGGATCATTAACAAAAATTTTAGTTAACACAGTATTAAGCCTGAGCTTCATTTTGATTAAAAACAGAATTTAGAATCTAAAGTTTTTAAATAAGTTCTGTCAAATCTTAAGAGGAAGGAAATTAGGTATAAATCCCTCTCTATAAATAATCAGAAAATTCGGTTGAATATAGTATTGGAACATATTTCTGCTGGTTTAATAAAATCAAAGCGTAAAAAGAATAGCAGAAAGTAATAGATATACAGATCAACTAAAAGAGAAACTGATTAAAATATATTAACTAACCACATGACGAATTTAGAAAATCATATAAAATTTAGATAAAATACTTAAATAAATTGAGCAGGATTTTAGGAAAATGATTTTGCACGGTTGCATGGGAACTAACGGAAAAACCAAGCCGGCTAATGTTATAGACTGTTGAATTTCATCCAGCTACAAAGGAAAATATCAAAGAAATGTCTTTATAGACTTACGATTTAAAAGGTTAAACTTTGTGTATGATCAAGAGGTCGATGGTTCAGACCCTGATAAGAAAACAAAACGGCTAACGTAGTAGTTCTAAATTCTAAATGGATCTCCTACTTAAACTAGAATATGCTGTTGTACCGGATCCGCGGTGTACTCCTTGGATGTCTACGGGATGAGCGTGTATGCTTAAAAAACCGGTATATATTATAGACATGTGATTACCCGGCATCCAAAAACGTTCCTGTTGTTTTTCGTATTGTCTCTTCTACCACTTTTTATTGCTTTTCGTCTCTGTTTTTTATATTTATTTTTTAAATTATTAAATTTTTATTCAATTAATACATTAGTGAATCTATAAATATTCTATTAGAAAGAGGGTATTTAAGCATAATTTATTAATTAAAGGATTAACTTAAAAACTGTGTTTAATAGTATTTAATAAACAATACTAACAGCTTGGGTTTTGATGAGTGTTAGTTTTAAAGTTTGATAGAGTAGTTTTAAATAGATGAAATATTTTATTAAGTTAGTCAAAATATTGCTAATAGAACATTGATCGTAAATAAGAATTACATAATAATACTTAAAATCAATACATTATTACGTACGGTTTTGATTGAAAAACATAATTAAACAATTATGGTTTTAGCAAATTGTAAGTTGTTGGGTTTTGCTAGTAGCAAAATCGAGAATTGGATAAGTTGTCGAACAAAATAATTGACTTTAACCCTTTTATTTGTTAACAAAAAAGATTAATCTTCATTATCTGAACTGTCTTGCACATAGTACCTATTTATGGTATTCTGGTACGAAAGCAATTTTCTATATCTCACAAAAACTTTAAAATATAGCTGATATGAGTTGTTTAAGTTCTTATTGCATTTTTATTTAACGAATACTAAATTTTAATTTACTACATGAATATTTCTCCTTGTAATACATAATTATTATGGATAGAAAATTTTGTTAAACGAATTTCACTTTATATCAACATAGTTCTTTAAAAAATATATGTACCGAATTTTCATGTTTTTATTTTTAATATATGAAGTTGTACACATTTAAAAAAATTTTGTATTTCCGACTGCAAACATGATTTTACGGCGCAGTTATTCTTTGCTTTATACTTGTTAACAATTTATTGATTTGACAAACGTTTTACTAATTTGCATAAAATGGTATAGTTCCCTATGGTTGACTATACAGCATAGTTAAAAAACTTTATAATAAAGTAAAAAACTTTCAAAGTGATTGGCATATTTAAGAAAAAAACGTTATAAATAAAAAGGATTACAATTACACACAACAAAAAACGGAAACGAAAATGACAAAGGAAAAGGACATGAATAGATTAGATAAGATAAAACAGACGAGCAGGAAAAAATATAATAGAAAAATGAAAAAACGCGATGAACTAAAAATAAGTACGTGGAACATCAGAACAATGCTTGAACCAGGAAAAATGCAGGAGATTGTCTCAGAACTAGAAAGATACCAAATTGATATTGCAGTGATTCAAGAAATTAGATGGGCAGGTCAAGGAGAAATAAATAAAAAAAACTACACACTACAGTATTCGGGACATGGAAAACAAGGTCAATATGGAGTTGCTTTCATAATTATGGGAAAAATAAAAAATAACATTATGCAATTTAAACCAATAAATGAACGTATGGCTTACCTGAGAATCAACGCCAAACCATTTAATATATCAATCATAAACGTATATGCTCCAACTGAAAGTGCTGCTGCGGAGGAAAAAGACAAAATGTATGAGGAACTTGAACGAGAAATGGAGAATTTACCTAGAGAAGACACAATACTGGTAATGGGAGATTTTAACGCCCAAGTAGGTAAGGAAGACTACATTAACCAAGTAGCAGGTAAACACACATTACACGAAAAAACAAATGACAATGGTCAAAGATTATGTAACCTAGCAGCTAGTACCAATATGATTATCATTAGTACAAATTTCGAACATCCTAAATACCATAAAGTAACATGGATTTCCCCAGACCAAAAAACATGGTCCCAAATAGACCATATTCTGATTACAAGAAGGAAACAAACATCGGTTACGGACGTGAGAACTTATAGAGGTGCGCATGCAGACACAGATCATTTTATGGTGACTGCAAAGGTAAAACAAAAAGTCAAAAGAACTCTAAAAAACACGACAATGAAAGACAAATGGTACGTAGAAAAACTGAATGCTCCAGACATAAGGATTAAGTATGCTGATGACATGAACAAAAAACTAAAGGAACAGTGTAAATATACAAAGGATATAGAAACAGAATGGAGAAATTTAAAAAAATGTATAAATGAAACAGCGGATGTACACATAGGAATAAAAAGAAACAAAAAAAAACAAGAATGGTATAATGAAGAATGCCATAACATGCTAAAAAAGAAGATAGAAATTAGACAAATGTGGATAAGAACAAATAGACAGGATTATAGGGAAGAATACAATAGAATAAGGAATGAATGTAAGAAAAAAATAAGGAAAATTAAACGTGCCTGGTTAGATGATAAGATAAAAGAAATAGAAAAAGAAAGTAAGAACAGAAACACAAAAGCATTTTATAAGAAAATTAGCGAGCAAAACAAAACTTTTAAAGGAAAGATAAAAGGCATAAAAGATAAAAATGGAAAAGTATCAGAAAATGATGAAGAGTATAAAGAAATTTGGACTCACTATTTTAAAGAATTATTAACAGAGCAAGAAGACCAAGACCTAAATGAAAACGTAGAAGAAGAGACAATGATGTTAGGAAACCAGCTAGAAAGACCAACAAAAGAGGAAGTTGAGGAAATTATAAATAGCAGCCGTAATGGTAAATCTTCAGGATCAGACGGGATCAATATGGAACTTATAAAATATGGTGGTGAAGAATTAAAAGAAAAACTGTACAATTTAATAAAAGACATATGGGACGAAGAAAAAATGCCGGAAGAATGGAACAAAGGACAAATTATCACGATTCATAAAAAAGGAGACCAACAAATGTGTAATAACTACAGAGGACTGACGCTATTAAACACAGCATATAAAATTATGTCGACCTTAATACATCGAAGACTGACCAACGCTATGACGAATATCATAGGACACTATCAATGCGGATTTATTAAGGGAAAGTCTACAACAGATGCCATACATACAGTTAAACAAATTATGGAAAAAGCTCATGGATATAAAATAGAAATTGAACTGCTTTTTATAGATTTTCAGCAAGCATTTGATACAATAAAAAGATCAAAATTAATGGTAGCTCTGAAAGAAATGGGAATACAAAACAAATTAAGACGATTAATAAAAATGACAATGAGTAGAACTGTAGTGAGTATAAAAACTCAAGTAGGAGACACAGAAGAATTTGTCATAAATAAAGGGGTTAGACAAGGAGATTCGTTATCAGCAACCCTGTTTAATCTTGCCCTGGAATACATCGTCAGGAAAATAAACAAAGGTACCCTTAGAACTAGAGAAGGACAAATAATAGCATACGCTGACGATATTGTGCTAATAACAAAAAATAGAAAAACAATGGAAAAAATGTTAAATGAAATGGTAACAGAAGGAAAAGTAATGGGATTAAAAATAAACCAAGAAAAAACAAAAATAATGAGATTTGATAAAAACTTCGAAAACAAAAAGGTTAGACTAGGCGAATACATTTTTGAAGAAGTCGAAAAATTTAAGTACTTGGGAATATTAATAACAAACAATGGAGAAAGAGAAACAGAAATCAAAGAAAGGATTATTACAGCAAATAAGACCTTCCATGCAAATAAGAAATTACTAAAAAATAAACTATTGAGTAAGAAATCGAAAATGAAGGTATACAAAACAATAATTCGACCGACGATGATGTATGCAGCCGAAACCCTCAGCATGACAAAAAAACAAGAGGAAAACCTTAGAATATAAGAAAGAAAAATACTAAGAGCAATACTGGGACCAATAAAAATAAATGAAAATGAATTTAGACAAAGAACGAACCTTGAGCTACTGGAAGAAATTAAGGAAGATATAGTGTGTAAAATAAAACAACAAAGAGCAAAATGGCTAGGACACGTATGGAGATCAGGATCAACTACGACGATATTATCAATATTGGAATGGACACCAGCTGGCAAAAGAAGACGTGGAAGACCAAGATCTACATGGTTACAAGAAGTTGTAAATGATCTCAACAAGGCGGGCATACGACAGTGGAAAGGAAAAACCAGAGATAGGACACAATGGAGAAAAATAACTGAGAAAATTAAATAAGGAACATGAGGACTGATCTACCTCAAAACATAGATCTAGAGAGCGTAAGCGGCGTAACCCCTAAAGGGGTGTTTAGCCACATATATATATATAATACATAATTATTATGGATAGAAAATTTTGTTAAACGAATTTCACTTTATATCAACATAGTTCTTTAAAAAATATATGTACCGAATTTTCATGTTTTTATTTTTAATATATGAAGTTGTACACATTTAAAAAAATTTTGTATTTCCGACTGCAAACATGATTTTACGGCGCAGTTATTCTTTGCTTTATACTTGTTAACAATTTATTGATTTGACAAACGTTTTACTAATTTGCATAAAATGGTATAGTTCCCTATGGTTGACTATACAGCATAGTTAAAAAACTTTATAATAAAGTAAAAAACTTTCAAAGTGATTGGCATATTTAAGAAAAAAACGTTATAAATAAAAAGGATTACAATTATTCAAAACGTTTTCGGTCCTATTAGAGTTTAGAGCATCATCTGTGAAAGCGCTTAATAACCCATCACAAAACAGTAGAATTATTAAATTTACATTTTGCAGGTTGCAAAGTTTAAAAATAATGCGATAAAATGTCGATAGATTTAACCCATATTTAACCAGTAACTCTAATAATGTGAAAAATATTTTCAAAAACGTGTTTTTAGTAATACATTAGTATAAAAAAGCAAAATAAAAAAAAATGTAAATTTTTTATTTTTTTTTTATGTAGAATATCGACTTTTGCATATGCACCACTGGTAAATACATTGTGGAAGTCGGATAAATTTAAAAACAATATTTTAATATTTGATTTTATTGATTTCTTTACTGGGGCGAAAATGCACCAGTGGCAGAATATTTAATTTTAATTAACTACAGTTCATGAAATTGTGTAAAAAACTCTGCGCCGCCTTCTTGTTTTTGATGGATGATTAGGCAAATGGGCGAAATTATAAAATCGAATTTCTGCCAGCGCTCCTGGAATATTTTGCAATACTGGTTTGTTTTCAGTTTTGATCAGACGGTGAGCAATATATGATTTAAATTCTAATTGCGACATTTGAGATTTGTTAACTTCGTAAGTAATTTTCCAGCAATTACAAAAATTCCAGAAGAATTCACAAATAGTTGCACCACCATTTTTTTAAACTCTTGACCTATAATTTGCAATGCCGTTGTCGCGCAAGTCAACACCACCCGTATAATTATATAATATAATATATTGTGCGATTACGTTCGGCTGCAACTTATACACTTTTCTTTTTCTTTCTGTTATCTTTTCTTTCCACAGAACTTAGAAGCTTGACGTTGAAAACATGACTGCAAACCGTTACTATACAATTATTATTCCATCGTACGAATGAAATTTTTGATTTTCTATCAAAAACTGTATCGTATGCATCTCGTTCCTTTTTACCGATACTTTCACAATTTTCAAATGCACAATAATTTGTTACTTCCGTTTTCGCGGATTGTACCAGTAGCAAAAAACTATTTAGATTTTAGATCTATATATAAATCTACAGGAGAAAAAAAAATTGTTAAAATAATTCTATCATTGCTGTATTTTTTCATATTTTTCTTTTACAGTTTTTCGTAATATTGAGCACGATATCAATTACCTCATTATCAAAAAATAAAAGAGAAGTTGGAGTGGTGTCTTTCTCGCAAGATTATGTAATGTACTCTTATTTTCGGCATCATCCCAAATCAGTGCATAAACATTCGTTTTTAAAAAATTAACTTTTCCAAAATACAATAGATGACCAACCTTGTACCTACTGGCCAAAAACATTTCAACTAATGGCAGGTAAATTAAAAAAGTTTATACCTATAAGTACCTGGGCGACGGGATTAAATTAGGAAGAGAAAATCAAACATCAGAGTTAAACAGGAGAATAGGACTAACATGAACAGCTTACAAAAAACTGAGGGGAGTCTTTAGATCAAATATTCCCATGTGCTTGAAAAGAAAGGCCTTTGATCAATGCGTACTTTTAGCTCTAACGTATGGAGCAGAAACATCGACCTTCACCAGAAAAGTAATCAATAAGATGCAAGGGGCACAGAGAGCAATGGAGAGGTTAATGTTAAATATTTCCCTCAGAGACAGAGTTTCAAATCAAATAGGAGAAAAACTGGGGTTACCGACACAGTTAAAAGAATTACAACGCAAAAATGGAACTGGGCAGGACATGTTGCCAGAGTTAGAAATGAAAGATGGACCAAGAAAACTTTAGAATGGAGACCTAGACACGATGCTTATTGTAATCGAGGACGTCCTCCAACAAGGTGGTTAGACGATATAAAGCGCATTTAGCACAACTGGATTCAGGTTACTCAAGATCGGATGCAATTGAAGTATTTACGGGAGGCGTATGTTTAGCAGTGGACGTGTCATTAAAATAGTAAAGAATAATATGCTCATTCCGCTATATTTCGTCTTGAAACAATCATGAAATTATGACCTAATTTTTTTTCATTTTCATTTAAATTGAAAAACGTTAAATGCAATAAGGCTGCAATTTTTTATTGTTAGAAGAAGATAGCAAGAAACCAAAAATGTAAAAGAATTTTAAAATAAATGATTCGAAAACGCACCACTGCACTAGGAAGAAATGGGTTAACTAAAATGGAACTTGTGGGTCTGATAGTAGACACACATACAAGTGTGTATATTTTGAGTAAGGGCTGATATGTTCTCTTTTAGTTACATCAATTAACATCGACAAAATCGATATTAGGTTAGTACTTAAGTTTTTAGTAATGATGGTCTGATAGAACCGAAGATTTTTTTTTCCCTGAAAAAATGGCTTTGGCACAGCCAATTAGCCAGACTTGTTGTGTTTATTGTTAAAATCGTCTGTATTTATTATTTATCAATATTATTATCGATCTTTATTATCAATAATAATTTTAATTATTATTGATTGCAGATTCATAGTCAAAATTTTCTTGTTATCAGTTATCAATGTTAGTATTACATATACCTAATATTTTTATGGATACATAAATTTTGTTTTGATATATTTTTATTCTTTCATAATTTTCTTGTTTTTTTTGTTTTGTTTTCTTTTTTTTGTTGCTTTTTTGTTTTTTACTTTTGTTTTTGTTCTCTTTTTTGATTTATTTTTTTTTGTTTCTTGTTCTATTTCAATTTTCTTAATTCTTTTGTTTTTTTTTAATTTGTGGTATACTTTTTTTTTGTTTTTTTTTTTCAAACCATATTAACAGATTATGCCTATATACTATTTACAACTTATATTTACATATTTTAACATGTTTGTAAATGCAATGAAGAATTTCCATATTATTTAAAAAGATTAAGGTTTGTTGGAAAACAACACTTAGAATTTATTAATTCCTTATAAAGTTCGTTTATATTAGTAATTTGTAAATCACATTCTAATATAATATGTGTTAGATCGAATATTTTGCTACAAGTACAATTGGGAGTATTTTTTGATAAGCCGATTCCATGCATGTAAGATGGCGTAAGAGCATGATTTGCTCTCAGCCGATTAATGGTCTTTATAAAATGTCGATTAGATTCTGTGTAGAACCATCTTATTGAGGGTATCCTAGTGTTACAATGATAAAAGTTTAGGCCAGTCTTCATTCTCTGTAATGTAATTTTAAGTTTTTGTCTACTAACAGTGTCAATATCTGTCGCTGGAATTAAATTTCTGTTTACTTTTTCTCCAGCATATATGCTGATTTAGCCAAATTGTCAACGATCTCATTGCCTTTTATTCCCGAATGGCCCTTGATCCATGTAATTATTATATTTAATCCTAATTGTATAGTTTTATAAAGAATTTTAAGAATTTTCAGTTCAATGTGGTTTATGTGTTTGACTGTTGGAATGTTGTTAAATCTGTCGACCACGCTTTTACTGTCAGTAAATATAACATAGTTGTAGTCGGATTCAGTACTACATACTGAAGAGCAAACATTATTGCTATCATTTCTGCTGTGTATATTGAGCATTGGGTAAGCTATACTGGTAATGGTAATTTTTATTTTCGTGAAACATTGCACAGCCTTTCCATTTGCATTTTTTGACCCATCAGTAAAAATGTAGTGATAATTTGACCATTTTTCTTTAATAATTATATCATCAAACATATTTGGGAGTAAATGTGAGTTTTAGTAACATATCCTAACCTTTCTAGAAAATAGTTTTTTTTTTGGCCATTTCACCATAGTAGAGCGGAATTTGGCTTTTATAGAGAATATCGTTATATTTTACCGTACTTAGATAGCTTTCTACCAAAGGTATAGATTTTTTAGCTCTCCAGTACCTATGGGTGAGGTCTAAAACTGATAGCTCATTAAGATCTTAAACGTATTTACAATTTTTGGACATAATTCGGACTGTGAATTTGTCGCTAATGAATTGGCGGCGTAAATGCAATGGAGGTTTCACCGCTTCATTTTCCATTATTTGGACTGGAGTGGATTTTAAATAACCTAGGCATAATCTCAGGCATTTATTTTTTTGAATTTGAAGTTTGTTTAGATGTGTATTGGCCGCTGATCCAAATAAATGACAGTTATAATCGAAAATCGGCCTGATCATGTTACGGTAAAACATCAAAGCAATATTTGGGTACGCTCCCCAATTTGTTTTACAGAAAGCTCTTAAAATGTTTATTGAGTTTTCTCATTTTTTAACAATTTGATGAATGTGATCTTTCCATAACAATTCCCTGTCTAGATAGGTACCAAGATACTTAATACAGTTTTTTATAGGGAAATTAAACTTTTCCACATTAAGATTGCCTTGTGGAACTCTATGTTTTTGTGAAAAGTAACACACCTCAGTTTTTGTGTCAGAAATTGATAATCCTATTTCTTCATAGTACTGATTTACGATTTCTAATGTGACTTTCAAATTATCCTCACAGGTACTTAACAATTTTCCTGCTGTATATAAAACAACATCATCAGCATATTGAAGAATTTTTGTATGGTTCGGTATACTAACTTCAAGATCTATGTTGTACAGGATGTATAAAATCGGGCTTAAAATACTCCCCTGTGGCAATCCAATATTAGTTAGTCGGGGGTATGAAAATTCCTCATTATTACTTTTTAAAAAAGTTAGTCTGTTAGAATATAAAGATTTTAAAAAGAGAGCAAATGATCTTGGGATTCCAATATACAACATTTTTTGGTAAATAATGTCTAAATTGACATTATCAAAAGCAGCAGAAATGTCAAGGAACGCAGCTGCTGTAGACATTTTTGATGTGAAATTAAGCGGAATTGAAGTAACTAGAGCTGTAGTTGCATCTTGAGTAGACCTAGACTTGCGAAAACCATATTGGGAACGTAGAAGTATACCATCGTGTTCTAGCCAATGTTCAAATCTATTTTTAATTATTCTTTCAAATGTTTTTAAAAGACATGAAGATAAGGAGATAGATCGGTAAGAACTTGGATTACGTTCTGGTCTGCCAGGTTTTTTAATCGGAATTACCAGGTACTCTTTCCAACTATTTGGTACTGGTGTCTTATTTTTCCAAATATTGTTGAAAATGTTTATTGGTGAAATTTTATATTCTATAGGTAAGTTGTATAACAGCGAATATGACACATTGTCAATACCTGGAGAAGTATTATTTCTTTGTTCAAGGGCTCGATGCAATTCCCATAAATGAAAATTTTCGTCAAAATTGTGGTTTTGTCGGGGTACTGTTTCGATATGTTCTTGTACAGTGTCGTCATTTGGAACCCATACCGGGGCAATTTTTCTATGGAATTCCTGCAACCATGTATCTTCTGGATCAATAGGTACTTTGTTGACTTGTTTGCGGTTTTTAAAACAATTAACTTTTCGCCAGATATCTTTTATTGGTGTTCTTGAGTTAGGCTTTCGCAAAAATCAAGACAATTCTTCTTAAAATGAAAAAGACAGTCAAGATTTCATTTCACGTACAAATCGTCTATGTATCTGTTTATACGTATTTCGCTTTAATAAAGCTCATCAGAACAGCTATTCATAGACATCTTTATCAACGTCTGGCTATGCCTTGCAATTTTTAGAAGGCTCAGATTAAGGCAGTTATCTGAATTGTGTTTCAAAACTATTTTACGGATTTAATATAAGATGTCGCTATTGCGTCCGTTTCGAAGCCATTTTATTGTTGCTTCTTAAAGACAGGAAAGATTTATTTTTCACGTTGAGAACGCCTATGAATAGCTGTTCTGATGAGCTTTATTAAAGCGAAATACGTATAAACAGATACATAGACGATTTGTACGTGAAATGAAATCTTGACTGTCTTTTTCATTTTATTCGGATCTAATCTGTATGAGTACAAGAAACTAATTCGCTAACGATTTGTGCTTAGTTGAGGAGACATGTCGTGGAATGCAAATTTTAGATTCCTCATGTCTCTATTAACATCTTTATCAACGTCTGGCTATGGCTTGCAATTTTTAGAAGGCTCAGATTAAGGCAGTTATCTGAATTGTGTTTCGAAACTATTTTACGGATTTACAATCTTCTTTTTCTTCTGTTTGAAGATTTTCTTTGCAATGGCATCTAGTCGTTTATACTCCATTAGGTTTTGGAGCGTTGGATTTTGTTTATAATTTATAAACGCATGTTTTCCATTTTCAGCTGCTAACTGACAATGATTGTTCCACCATGGTTTTTCCTTTAATGAAAGAATGTTTTGGGATAGCGACGTTGGCTGCCTGGTTTATATTTGTCAACAATTCTTCGTAGATTAATGGTATTTTCATTGTTTTCAAAGTACTGGTATACATCATCCAATTGGCTCTGCTAAGGTTCCATATTCTATGTTTTCTACTGGATGTGGCTTCTGCCAAATAATTGGCCCATGATTAGATCCATAAGGTTCTTGTAGAGTATTAATAGAGTAGAGTAATAGAGTAAGAATACTAGCATATGAATTCTTAGGCATTTGTTTATTTGCATTGTAAAAATTAATGTTTTTTAAACCCATCGTCTCTTTTATTAACTTTTGCCGTGTAAATTCTGGGCATGCGCTTAAATTTGTGGTCAAATTATTCCCCTTACAACTGAAACATACTTGTGTGAACGCAACTTTTTACAGTTCTTTGAATTATGAGTTTCTCAGCATCTGTTAGATCGTGGCTGACTCCTACATTGATTTCCTAAGTGGCCGTATCTAAGACAGTTAAAACATAACAAAACTTTCTGTTTATATATTTCAACTTCTTTAATAACCTTATTGATGACTATATATTTAGGTAAAGTTTGCGATTTAAAGGTCACAATACAAGACTTAGTAGGGACATATTCGACAATATTTTCCTCATTAACAATTGTTTCTACTTTACGCGTAATTCTTTTAACATTTGCAATTTTAAATATGCAATGACTATCATACTGTTTAATTCTATTTTTAATATACTCTTCCGATAAATCTGTGTCTATATCCCTAATAACTCCTTGTCTGTGTAAAATAAATTTTGGAATATACAGATCTAAATTATTTAAACGAAATATTTCTAGAGTTTTGTTTTCAATGAGGTTATTAGCAGTTTTATTAGCAGTTTTATAATCTTTGCATTTGACTCTAATTCTATTCCGGCCAATGGCGTCTATACTTGAAATCATATTGTCTGCTTCAGGAAAGTTAGACAAAATAATTTCACCAATCTTTAAAGGATTTAGTTTACCTTTAAACTCACTAGAGCTATTCTCGATATATACACGATATGAGCCTAGATCATTACTATTGAATAAAAATGCTTGCCTTACCTGTTTTGTTACTTTTTGTTGTGTCTCATTCAGATTGGTTGTATTTGGATTATTCATTAAATTGATTGGAATTGGAGTACTTACAGAAAGATCCATTTCGGCATCACTTTGATTATCAAATATATTTCCAGACGTAGCTGGTTTTGTGTATTTTTTGGGTCAGGGGGTTTCCCCCCGCTATTGACACTCATATGGTAGGTGGTTCAATAAACGATATTGCTGTTAGAATGCCACAAATTTCACAATTTACTGGAGTCTCGAATGTTGCTGTACTGAAGGCACGTCTAATTTCTATGAATTCTTACTACGGAACTGTATTTAGTACTGTTTAAATCTCTAAAAATTTATAACGAACTTCAAAAAGCGTGTTTCAACTTTGACAGTTTTTTGACGTTTTGATGAGAACCGAAGATGTTTTAAACAATGTTAATCCTTTCGGATTTTCATTTCTAATGTTTTTTTAATATACTAATTACTTTGGAAGTGTTTGACTTCATTGTAAAGTTATTTTTATTAATTCCTAAGAAGTTCCTAAGTCACGATTTCTATATTCGCTCCGTACGTAACTGTGCATAACCATGGTATGCACAGTAAAATTTGACCTATCTTTTTACCCATAAATTTTATCAAAAATGGGTGCAAATACATGTTGCGTATTTAATTGTGCTAATAATAGCAACAATAATGAGTGCAGTTTTTATAGGTTTTGAAAGATTATATTAAATTAGAGAAAAGAAAAAGATGGATTCGTGCTATTATTATGAAAAAGTAAATATCACATAATTTCATTTTTATGCAATTGAAATAGGAAAAATTTAAATAATATACTGTTATGATTTTATTTCAATGTCTATTTAATTTATAATGTCTTGTTCTTATCTTAATTCATTAAAAGGCACAATAATTTATATCAATTTATTTAAACGAATAATACACATAATTTATTTAGGCGAGCGTAACAACAATATCGCGAGCGCGAATCTTCTTTATTAACTGTCCCTCCATAACCAAAATCCCTCTATAAATATAAAGTCCTGTTATTCGAGAATGAAAACAGTTGTTTCTCGAAACACATCGAACATAGACCGCTGTTTTGCTGAAAGGCCTTCTAGACAGAGCGGCGAATTGTTCTCAGAACCGGTATGGTTAAATCGGCTTGTCTCCAGAAGGTTCGAATTGTTGTTTTTATTACAAAGGGGGACCCATCGTGTGTCAGGTAGGCATTACCTAAAAAATACGTGAATGAATGAAAATATTAGTAATAAATATATTTACGGTTTTGGGTCAGACTTTATCGTAACATTGCCCCCCTCTTAAAAAGATTGTTCCTCCTGGAACCTTGTCGGGACTGGAACCGGAACGGTATGCTGGTATCGGCAACTGGACCCTCTTTTACAACTTCCAGTTGTATAAAAATGACAAGGGACGGTTTTCTCTCCGCACCAGTAACTATGCGGATTGCAACAGACTAACACCTGGACTTCGGTGTCTTTAAAGATCTCTTCCACCATATTTCGGATAACCCTCCAATCTAATTGGCGGCACTCCAACTTTGGCATGGCTAACTTTTGCACGTCGGACTCTAGTACGTGCTCTCTCAATTGAAGTAAGGCTTCCCATACATCTCGGTAGGTAGGTTGGTCACGGGCAGTGTCTTTTGTTACCAGGTAGAAAAGGTAACGTGATGCATCTTGGAGTTTCAAGGTTTTACCGGGAGCTGGCACCTGGCATTGCAGTTCTGCAACTCGACCAAACTTCCTTCGAAAGACGGATGCCAACCCTGGTGCGTCTTTGATACTGGCCGGGATGGTAAGGGCCAGCGAGTAGTCATCGGGGAGCGCGAGTAGATCTTGCTTTTCTTCAGTGGTAACACCATGTCTTGCTTTACCGGTACCTCCATAGGCACCCATGAATTCCTCAAACGTGAGGTCAGACACGTCTTGGACTTGGTTTACTTCCACTTCTTCATCTACGTCGTGGTCACCTTCGAAAGACGCCAGCCGGTTATGGTGTACTATCATCGGCTTTCCCCTCGGAATCTTGTTTATTCGGTAGATGACATCGTTGATCTTCTCCATGATGAGGTATGGACCTTCCCAAAACTGCTGCAATTTGGGAGAACAACCTTTCCGCGTCTTGGGATTATACAGCCAGACTTTGTCGTTCTTCTTAAAGCAACCCTTTTCGGCTTGTGTATCGTACCGTTTCTTCATTCGGTCGCTAGCGATCTGAAGGTGGGAACGGACCAACTCATGTACATCGTCCATTCTTCTTCGTAATTCGATCACATAATCTTCACCTGCTACATCTTCTCCAGGTCGACACCCAAACTCTAGATCACAAGGTAGTCGCATTTCGCGTCCGAATAGGACTTTGGCTGGTGTCTGGCCTGTTGATTCGTTAACAGCAGATCTGTAGGCCATTGTGAAGAACGGAAGGTATTGGTCCCAGTCTCGCTGATGATCGGACACAATCTTTGTCAAATACTTGCCAACTGTCCTATTCATTCGTTCTACCATACCATCCGATTGCGGATGATACGCGGTAGTTCTTGTTTTCTTCATGCCTAGTCTATCACATATTCCTTGGAATAGATCGCTTTCGAAGTTCCTGCCTTGGTCACTATGGATCTCCAAAGGCACTCCAAATCGGCTGATATATTCTTGGATCAACTTATCTGCAACGGTGGCGGCCTTCTGGTCTGGAAGTGCGTAAATCTCGACCCACTTAGTGAAGTAATCCATTACTACCAGCATGTACTTGCCTCCCTTTTCACTTTCTGGAAATGGCCCAGCGATGTCCAAAGCTATTCTTTCAAACGGGCTTCCAACATTATATTGTCTCATAGGAGCTCTCCTTTTTCGGTAAGGCCCGTTACTCGTGGCACAAATAGTACATTTCTTACACCAGTCTTTTACATCGTCGGAACTGTTCATCCAATAAAACCGTTCCCGAATTCGCTGAAGGGTTTTCCTTACACCAAAATGCCCTCCCGATGGACTGTCGTGTAACTGACGAAGTACTTCGGCTATTCTGCTCTTTGGGATCACCAACTGTCTTCTCTTCTCTGAACCGTCATCATTTTCCAGGACTCGTTTGAGCAAGCCATCTTCGATGATAAATGAGTCCCACTGGGCCCAATACGTCTTAACTACTGAGCATAGGTTTGATATTTCCTGCCAAGGTGGTCGACGGTTTTCCTCTTTCCATTTTCGGTTTTGCTGTATAACTGGATCTCTCTCTTGTTCTTCCCTTATCTTAGTAGGCGTCCAGTCGTCATTGACAATCGTCGTTCTTAGCACTGCTGCTTCCTTGGATTCCGTTTTGTTGCAGTGGGAACACTCTGCTGGGCATGGCCGTCTGGAAAGAGAATCAGCGTTTCTGTGGCTAACTCCGGCCCGGTGCTCAATCTTAAAATCGTATTCTTGGAGTCGTTCGATCCACCTGGCTATCTGACCCTCTGGATTCTTAAACTGCATCAACCACTTAAGGGCGGCATGGTCGGTTCGGATTAGAAACTTTCTGCCATAGAGGTATTGGTAGAAGTGCTCTACTGATTTAACTACTGCTAGAAGTTCTCTTCTCGTGACGCAATAATTCCGCTCAGGTTTTGAAAGGACTTTACTAAAATATCCGAGGACTCGTTCCTGTCCTCCTTGAATCTGAGACAGCACTCCTCCAATTCCCACGTTACTTGCATCCGTATCTAAGATGAACTCTCCTTCTGACAGTGGATACCTCAAAATTGGTGCTGTTATTAAATGCTTTTTCAACGTTTCAAAGGCATTTTGGCAGTCTATATCCCAGCGGTATTCTCTTGCTTCCTCTGTAAGTCGCGTTAATGGCTTAGCGATATCTGCAAACTTCTTAATAAACCTCCGGTAGTAAGTACATAGTCCAAGAAAACTTCTCACTTGATGTTTGTCAGTTGGTTTTGGCCATTCCTTAATGGAATCGATTTTTCCCTTATCCACGGCCACTCCTTCTTTACTGACTATATGACCCAGATAATTGACTTTACCTTGAAATAGCTGGCACTTCTTGGGGTTTAGCATCAATTGGGCAGCTTTAAGTCGATTAAAAACGTTTTCTAAATTCCTCAAATGATTTTCGAACGTCTCCCCCAAGACGATTATGTCATCTAAATAAACCAGGCATGTTTTCCAAGATAACCCTCTCAACACATTTTCCATAAGACTCTCAAATGTCGCAGGAGCATTACAAAGTCCAAATGGCATAACGTTGAATTGCCACAATCCAGATCCTGTGGTGAAGGCTGTCTTTTCTTTATCGACTGGGTCCATTTCTACCTGCCAGTATCCAGACTTCAAATCTAAAGTAGAAAACAATTTACTTCCAGCCAATGTGTCCAATGTGTCATCGATCCGAGGCAGAGGATAACTATCTTTCTTGGTAACGTTGTTCAGCAAACGGTAATCCACACAGAACCTCGTCGTTCCGTCTTTCTTCTTAACCAGGACCACCGGAGAGACCCATGGGCTCGTAGAAGGTTCTATCACCCCGTCTTTCTTCATTTCCTGAACAATCGTTTCAGCTTCCTCTCTTTTCGCCTGTGGTAATCGTCGAGCTGTTTGACGAATTGGCTTAGCATTACCAGTATCAATTTTGTGCTTAACAACCGTAGTTCTTCCCGTCTTTCCTCCTTTCGGTACGAAAATATCACGATACTGCCGAAGAAATTCCCTTAATTTCCTTTTCTCCATCTGATTTAGAGACTGTCCTGCAACTGCAACCATTTGGTCGAATTTGTCGTTGGAATTATCAGATGTTGTCGCCTGACGGATTATGGATGTCACAGGTACACAAGTTCCTACTTTTGTCTCTTTCTTTATGGTCACTGGGTAGTCGTTGACATTGATAAGTCTCACAGGAATTTCTTTAGCCGAAGTCACCAATTCCTTTCCAATTATGATTCCACGGCCAACCTCATCGTCGTGGTTCCAAGGCTCCATCATAACAGGTCTCCCTTCGTCTACAATTCCCTGTAGTCGCGCTACTATGATCGTTTCGCTTCTCGCAGGCACGACTGTATCTTCTGTAATGGCTGCTTGCACAGTGTTGTCATTATGTGGATAAAGAAATACCTCCTCGTTGCCAACTTTGATTACCTTATTCTTAAAATCCAATTGGAATCCATGCATATTCATTACGTCCATTCCTAATATAACATCCTCTTCGATGTCAGCAACTATAACAGTATGGACAAACTTTTCTGCCCCAATTCCCAATTGTACCTGGATTTCTCCATGAATGTTGGCATTTTCACCTGTAGCGGTCCGAAGTCGTAACCTCGTTGGTAACAGTTTCTTTCGGCTGTTTATAACTGTCGGGCGTATAATGGTTCTGGTCGCTCCGGTATCCACCAACAACGTATGCTTTTTACCATTTATGTCTCCATCTACATATACACTATCTTCACGACATTTCAAAGAAGCTATTAGTATAAGAGGGTCTTTGGAAGAGTTCCGGGTCGAAGCTGCCCCCCTAAGGTTGACTCGTTCTGGTTTTCCTGATGGTGAGTTTCTTGATTTTATGGTCTTCTTTTTCTTGCATGTCATGCTTTTCATCAAATTAAAGAGCTGGTCAAGTTTATCTTCATCTCCTTCCTCTTTTACAGTCCTAACTTTACTGTAACCGCCAGAGGCCTGCGTAGCTGACTCGTATTCGAGGGCGGCGGATAAAACATCAACCAGCGTCTTGTGACGAGCTAATCGTAGTGTTCTCTGCATTTCATGATCACGAAGACCATCAATAAACGTTTGAACGGCCAACTTTTCCATCATGTCTTCGGGAGCTGTTGGATAAGCATATCGTACTAATCTGGCAATATCTACTTCATATTCTTGAAGAGCCTCATCTTTCTTCTGTCTACGATTTTTAAGCTGCGACTGATATACATGCTCCAAATGTTCGTGGCCATATCGCATATTTAACCTCTTCTTCAGTTGTTCGAAATCATCGGTCTCCTCTACGGCTATGGTCTGAAGCACATCTAAGGCATCTCCTCGAAGAGCGATAGTCAGATTTACAGCCTTTTCTTTTTCAGACCATCCATTCGCTCTTGCAGCTGATTCGAACTGTTTCATGTAGTTGTTCCATGACGATTTTCCGTCGAAAGTTGGGACTTTGACATGCACAGAACTTCCACTTCCTTCAAATTTCGGCCGTGTTTCCAACTTACATTTCGTCTCGTCTTCTTTTATCTCTACTCTAATTAGATTGTTTCCTCTCTCTGCTGTCCCTGTTTCCTCCATCTTCCTTTCCATCTCTTTCCATATCTTTTCTTCGAAGGCCAACATATCGGCAGCAACTTGGTTTTTTAACGAAGACACTCTATCGTCAAGAGCAGACATCTCAGAAGTGACTTTAGAGATGTTAGCAGAAACTTTGCTTTCCAGAGAAGAAATCTCGTTAGAAACTTTGCTTTCTAAAGAAGCGATGTCGCCGGAAACTTTCGAAATATCGCCAGAAACTTTGTTCTCTAATGATGCGATGTCACCGGAAACTTTGGCTACATCACCAGAAACTTTCGAAATCGACGAGAGGACAGCATCTTCAAATATATAAGTCTCTGGATCTAGTCCTTCTTCTAGCAAAGCGTTCTTTAGTCGTTGGACTAACTCAGCCTTTTTTCCGGTAGAAGCTAATTCTCTGTCTTCAAGATGTCTTCTTAAATTAGTCACTGTCAGCTCATAAATCGTAGCCATTTTCACAATTTATTTTATATCACACTTCTGCACCACTGTTATGATTTTATTTCAATGTCTATTTAATTTATAATGTCTTGTTCTTATCTTAATTCATTAAAAGGCACAATAATTTATATCAATTTATTTAAACGAATAATACACATAATTTATTTAGGCGAGCGTAACAACAATATCGCGAGCGCGAATCTTCTTTATTAACTGTCCCTCCATAACCAAAATCCCTCTATAAATATAAAGTCCTGTTATTCGAGAATGAAAACAGTTGTTTCTCGAAACACATCGAACATAGACCGCTGTTTTGCTGAAAGGCCTTCTAGACAGAGCGGCGAATTGTTCTCAGAACCGGTATGGTTAAATCGGCTTGTCTCCAGAAGGTTCGAATTGTTGTTTTTATTACAAAGGGGGACCCATCGTGTGTCAGGTAGGCATTACCTAAAAAATACATGAATGAATGAAAATATTAGTAATAAATATATTTACGGTTTTGGGTCAGAATTTATCGTAACAATACCTTAAATGATATTTCATAAGGCTTCAAGCTATCTGCAGCATGCCTGATGACTTTAGCTTTTATATCATAACTTTTACTATTATTATTTACATGCTCTTCCACAACGACAAACGTGATTTGCCAGTACTAGATTTTTCCCTTTCTTTTCCGTTTGGGGTTGAAAAGATAAATTATGACGAATTTTTAGAAACCAGTTCTTAATACTACATTCATTTTGTACATAAATCGAAAAAGTATAATTAAAAAACTAATTTTTAATAATTGTCAATTTCGTATGTATTCAACATAATTATGTTTAACCTTAAATTGGGAGGTCCAAAACTGTTAGATGAAGGCGGTAGATGTCGCGTCAGTCACGCACGGATCGAACAGTGTTTGCATTTCTGTATATTAAACAATGAAAAAAGAATAAAAAGAAATAAACTACACTAAATATACAGATTTTTGTTTAATTACGAATATATTAATTTTAAGAAACTTTTCTTCATTATAGATATGGCTAGTCTTATTGTAACGATCTGTTTTTAATGTATGTCACAATTTTGTATGTCTTATTTGTGCTTACTTATATTAATATTTTGGATATAGAGTAACCTAACCAACTTGTGATTATTATTTTCAGCCACACCAAAACCCATACCTACCCTCATCGTTGACGCCGCCCGGCAAACAAACGAACTGGACAGAATTCATAGCCTACTTGGACGCAATTCAACATCAGCCTTACATAGTGACATACATATGTTACCAACATTAGATATTTGTACTTTGGAGTTCCCAGAAAACTACACTTTTTCAGCAAAATCTCGAATAAACGCCTGCAATCTTAAAAAAATGTACGAACAAAGCCAGTTAATGGCAGAAAAAGAAAGAATAGAGCGCTTAGCGTCATTGCCTGATCTGGTGAGGCCACAGTCTCAACAGAGACATATCAGGCATCAAAGGCAACATATGAGTAACAAGCAGAATGAGGATTTAGACAATAATTTTGACATTAGGTCTAGGATAACGGGGCAAAAGATTGTCCTAAAGCACGAGGAATTACAAAATTTGACGCATAATAATCCAAATCTGTCTGTAATTAACCGATAGTTCTTTTTTCAATATAATAAATAATAAGACTGTGTTTTAACTTGATAGGTTATGTTTCTTTTTGATTCATTTTTAGAATTTTTTGTAGATATAACAAGTACCATAAAAGTTTTTCCTATAATCCAAAGGTCTTAATTGAATTTTTAATGACTTTTCGAACATTTAATTTAATCTCATCATAAAAGATTTTTAATTTATACTCAAAATATCTATACACGTTGCACGTTTTTTCTCGGGCAAGTCAAAACAAATAAGTTTAATATAGAAAAGTATATGTCTCTTGGATGTCATAAATTGAAAACAATTTTTGATCTTATTATAGGGTATCAAACGACATAAGTGATATAATTATATCTCTTATATTTATTAGATATAAAAAATGATAATGGAATGAACACTTTCAAACTAGCTGTTTGAATGAACACTTTAGCTCTTAGTTTAGCTGTTTTTATTGTATATATGTCTCTATATATGTATATAAAGTTCATTTCAAGAACCATATTTTAAAATATATGTAATTTCATATTGTTTACTTTTCAATTTATTACAGAATATTTCTTTTTCCAAGATAAATTTATATACCTAATTTTTTTCCTTTATTATGCAATTAGTCTTTACAAAACCCAAAAACACATTTTTTGGCTTATATATTGGTGGAACGACAAATATTTCAATAAATATTTACTCAATAGTAGATGATTCACCTGTAGTTTTAAATACGTCTCACTGAATAACACTATCACTGAACTAACAGTTAGCAGTGGTAGGTATTGTATGTATATTGATGTATATGTTTGTTATGAACCAATGCGTCAATTATTATTCATAACACCTTATTTTGGAAACGTTCTATGATTGGAACTAAACGTTCCATGATTGCTAAGTTTTATTTTCCAAACCGGTTGAAGTATGGCGTTTTATGCCAGTAGTTTCGTATTGACACAGAATAATAAAACAATCAGAATGCCCACTCTGCTTGTCAAGATAAGTACGCGCATCTCGTTCGCGCAGACGGAATCAACCATGTTTTAAACGGAACCAGTGCTGTTCAGTAAAATTTAATCTGGTAAGCATAGAAAAATTAACCAGGTTTAATTGATTTACTGCAACCATAGACATTATATGCAATATTTTATGTCGAACTTTTAGTTGAAGAATAGATTAAATTATTTCAAATTTACTAAATTATTAATCTCTAAAAATTTAAATTACAGTTCTGTCGTAGTTTGTCACAAATTTCTCAATTCGAGTCTGTTTCCGTTTAAAATATGGCGATCGCGTGCTGACACGCTTCAAAGGCGGCATCTGAGAGTGGTTTTTCTGATTGTTATTTATTCTATCGTATTGATAACTAGGACTTTCTTCCGCGTAACCATTACTGTTTTCTTTATGTGGTTTCAAGATGTTTTCCATTTTTCACAAATTTGAGGTTATGTGGCTATGACGTTGCGAGAAAACTATGTGGCTTGATTTTTAAGTTATCTATTGAGTTTTATCTCATTTTTATGGATTTTATTTATGTTTTCTTGGAGGTATTCTTCTGTAACAAGGAGATCTGAATATACCGCTCTTATTGCGGAATCATCTGTGAAGCTGACTATATGTACTTTATTCTCAGTAGGTACATCGGAAGTAAATAGTAGATACAGGATCTGACGATGAACGCTGCCTTTAGGGACGCCCGATTTTAATACGGGGTATAAACAGGTTTTCTGGAATCATCTTTCGTTGTGTTACCATATCTACATGTTCTGATGTAGATTCTTTTTTAATTGACCCTGTCGCCACACTTTGTCAAGGGTTTAACACACATCGATAAATACTATTGAGCAATATTTCTTGTTTTCGAAATAATTATGGAACAATTTATTCATTTGGTAGATATGTTCAATTGTTGAATTTTTGGTTCTGAAATCCAATTTTTTATATTGGTATGAGCTTCTTTTCTGCAATTTTATTTTTTATTAGTCTCTTAGCTAGTAATTTTTCCTTATTGTTAAGCATGACAGGAAGTAGACGTATTGGTCAGTAAAAAGTTGTCTTATATTAAGGTTTTCCGAATTTGGGTATTAGGATTGCTGGATCAGCTGGAAAATATTTTAACCTCATGATTGCATTTATGTATAAAGAAGTTTAAAATAAGTAGTATACCTTTTTCGCAGAAATTCTTTCCTGATTGTTTCAGTGATTAAGTCATGTCCTGGGTATTTGTTAGGGTCTAGCTTTGTTTTTTATTGTCCTGTAAGTATACTCTTTGATGTAATATGCTGTATGTGTTAACCTGTTGGTGTTTTTAAATCACGAAGGGCTATAAATTATTGGTTGCTTTCCATAAGCTGTAGTCTGTGTCCTCTGTTGATATTTTTGATAGGTTTTCGATATAATTGGGGAAATTCTCGTTTGTAGTGTTCGCTAGGTATTATTTTAGACATTTTTATCCGATTTTAGTTGGTTCTATTTTCGGAGTGTCTTATGTTTTGCCAAAATATTTTTAGGTGACGTTTTTCTTTAGTTCTCTCTCTTATATGTGGAAGACTAGAGCTTCTTTTTTGGGTACTAACCAATGGTGGTGTTGATTTCCAAGAGGCAATACTTGCAATTAATTCTGTAAACTTTGTACATGACTTTTCACTTCTTTTATTTTAAAGAAGATTTATTTCGTTGTCTATTATTTCTCTAAATATATTCTACTTGGTAGCACGACTATGAAGTATCCTGGTCTTTGTTTTTCTTGGATGTTGGTATAAATCGTAGCTATTACTAGTCTATGATCTGAAGCAATATCGTAATTAGGTTTTATGTTAAATATTTGTTGGAAAATCCTTTCGTCACAAAAAAGTCAAGTTAATCTGGCCGAGAGATAGTTAAGGTTTAATTCTTGAATGACTTCATACAGTTTTCTTCTTTTGCTAGCGCTGTAAGACGAGATCTCTTGCTAGGAATATGTGGCCTAGCGATTTCTAAATTTATTTCCAAACAATTCTATAAATAATGCTTTGTTTGCTTGAAAACATATAGTACTTATTTAGTTTTTTTTTATTTGTAATTATCGGCATCAATCATATAAGAAATTTGTATTATGTAGCCTGCGTATTGAGTAAATATGTTGTTACTAAGGCTTCATCGCCTTTATTAGTCACTTATTATATTTGAATCATCGGGCGAGTGCCAATTCGACAAATATTAGACATGTTTATTTTGTTTAGAAGATTTTATTAGTATATATTAGAAATCATTTTATGATGATAGGATAGAAATATTTAGTTTTAGTTATCTTAGAGTGTGCCAATATTGGATCAATTAAAAACATTTTTGTATACTAGAAGTTAACAATGATTTTTTAATGAAATTATTTTTAATAGATCCATTATTCCTTAATGTTTAAGTGTATATAAAAAAGGACAAAAACTTTATCCGAAATATTTGATATACTTTTAATATATAGCATATTTAATTATTCCTTCTATACTAGTATTTACTACAATTGATTAAAAGTATTAAAATGATTACTGATAAAGATTAAGAAAAAATTCACCAAGCTATATCAAATTTTAAGAACAATTTGTACCAAGTAAGGTGCAGGGCGTAGAAGTTAAAAAAATACATACATTCATAGACACGTTGCAGTCATTTATAAATGTTAATACCTTTATTTTTTACATAACGGCATATAATATAGCTACTTGAAATTATGGAAATTAATGAGTTATTAAAGTGTACCAAATTTCAAACAGATCGACCAAATAGTTTATAAGTTATTCAATTTGATTATCCCGAAGAGCGATTATTTAAACAACTGTACTTGCCCAAACAGTGACTCTGTAGGTATTGTTTTGGTATTATTTCTCATTTTTTGTTATTTATCATATCGTTTACCTTTTGTATTGATCTTTTGTATTCTGCCATGTTGACTTTTATTTAACTTTGTAGATCGTGATCGTTGTTAGAATATGGTCGTTGTTAGTTTTTGTATGTGATATATTCGATATCTTCCATGTAGTTTTCAAATTTCTCACTTTTTCTCTTCTAGTTATGTATTCATTATATCCAGACGTATATTCATTTTGTGGGTGGTCATTTCGATCAATATATCTTAGTTTCTTTTTGTGCTTGATTTAATATTCCAGGATACTAATCGTAATTCGGTATTCTGTCTTGTAGTTATTTTCTTTGCTACGGAAATGTTTCATATCCATTTCGTCGTCTTTAAATGTTCCTGGCATGTATCCGAGGCTTTGGGATCGGTTATATAATTGTGTTTCTTTGTTTTTTCCTGCAGCAGCACAGGCAGAGTTTACTTTTAGAACTAATAGTATTGACGAAAAACCATGAGTACTCAAATATTGACAAGCACTATTATTACCTTAAACGCTTGAGTTATAATTTCCAATAATAATAATAATAATAATAATAATCCAACTGACAGGCTCATGACATGTCCCAGATATTGAAGAAAACTGCGATATCTGGGACATGTCATGAGGGGCGAGCATTATAACTTGTTGCAATTAATAATGCAAGGAAGAATACAGGGTACAAGAAGTCGCGGAAGAAGACGCATCCCCTGATTAAACAATTTGAGAGCTTGGTTTAACTGCACTTCTGCAGACCTCTTTAAAGCAGCGGTATCGAAAATACGAATTGCCATGATGGTTGCCAACCTTCTTAGAGGAGATGGCACATGAAGACTTAAAACTTAAAACTCATGCAAAATAATATTAATATAGCAAATTCTACTTGTGTGTTTAAATTTTTACTTGTGTGTTAATATTTTGCAAAATTGTATGATATTTTATTTCATTTAGTTATAGGTAATCTAATGGTAAGATTAAAATTTAACTTTTCAATCCTTATCTATTTTATTTTTAGTATCTTTATAGTAATGAAGTTATCTTGTAAATAAATAAATAAAATACAAATATAAAAAAGTCATTTCCTCTCTCGCTTGGTTTCACTCAAAAGCTGTATTCGTTTTATAACATTGTCTTTATTTTCTCTAACATATTTTTAGCTACCAATAACTCTTAGATTATATGTCTATACCAAACTTTATTAGCTCTAAATTCTCAATATTCTTAATATTTATTTACTGAAATATATATGATTTTGTTTGTACTGTCCTTAGATATTAAATATTTCGGACCAAAGAACATATTCTTAGACAAATTATATTAGTAAATAATTTATTTATAGTGTTTAATTTAATGGCTTTAAATTTGTATATATTAGATTTAATATAGCATAAGTTATAGTTTAAAATAATACAATAGTAAAACACTTATTGCTACACGTCACTGATTCAATTAATTCAACTAGTAAAGCTTTTTCTTTTCTTCCAGTGCAACTTCTGTTGTTATGGTTGGTAATCATCGTGGTCAATCTCCGAAGTAGCTGTTCTAAAGAGTTGTTTTGAGCTGCAACCATACAATGTTCTTAAATTCCCCAGCTAAGATATTCGTCTTCTTCTCACACTCCATGTGCCCTAAGTAGCCCTAAGATGCATATTATTCTCCATGCATGATATCTTAGTATATTGGAGTCGTTTTCTTATCCTTTCAAGTTCTTTTTATTTCATCATTTTTCCCAAGATTTAAACGTTAGTAATGTGATGATCCACCCGTGAAATATTACTATTATTCTATCTATATTCTAGTTCTATTAATATTATATTAATAGAACCCTTCTGTCCACATCTCCAAAGAATTAAGACTTTTCAACGCCTCTTGAATTCGATCCAGCGAACACGATTCAACTCCTTAAACGATGACCCTTTATACGTATACACACTTTATAAGTAACTGTATGCACTGCTTTAAGAACCTTTTTCAATTTTACAAAGTCGGCAAGTGCTTCTTCAATTCTAACTTTTATTTCGGCAGTGTAGTCGTTATTCTCTTTTATACCTCTCTACTCTTTCGATCGGCTGGTATCCAGCCGTTAGAATTTCGTCAGTATTGTTTTCCTTATTCGTTTTCATGAACTTATTTTTCTCTCTAGATTTTTCATCTTTTAAGCTTCGACGTTCGTTTAAATATTTGTTATCACTGATGCCTTTTTTAATTGCTCTGTCAGTTCTTCCGACACTAACTTGTTCACCTATAAATAGTTTTACTTTTTGATTTTTTATGTCTTTTTAACTAAAATTAAATCTAGTGATAAGGGGTTTTTAAAAAATATATATATCAGCAATAGCCTTTTACTGTTATGTATTACGTTTCGGTGTCTAGGTTTTATTAAGACGTAAGCAATCTAATTTCTTACTAGTTATTCTCTAGTGACTTCCATGTATAAAGGCATTTTTAGATAGCTTATAAAATTGATTGGTTACTTGATGTTATGTTCTTGGCAGAGTTCCTCGGGACAATCTCCTCTATCGTTACTAATTCAAATCTGTATATTCCTGTTCTGGAGGCATTTACTTTCGCCGATTTTTGCGTTAAAATCTACCATGATTACCACTATGGCTCTAGATTTTGTGAGGTGTAATGTCTTTTTGGTTGAGTGTAAAAATTTTTTATAATTTATTCTTCCTTATAAGCAGATGGTGCATAAATTAGTATAAAAATTAGTTCTCCATGGTTTGTCATTAATTGCAGCAATATAATTCTTTCGGATATCGAAATAAAGCTGATTTTGTTATTGTTTTGCTAAGGGTAATGACGACTAAATATCTTTGTTGCGTGTCTATGTTTCCCAGCCAACAGACCCTTCTTTTCCATATATTGCATTCTTCAGAGTTTATCCATCTTATGCCACTTACTCCCAGTATATCAATATTTAATCTGCACATCTTCAGTTTGACATTTCTTAATTTTCGATGTTAGGACATTCTTGTTACATTCTACCTAGCAATTTTAAGATTTTCTGTATGTTTAATTTTACTTAATTTATATTTTATATATACATACATATATATATATATATATATATATATATATATATATATATATATATATATATAGCATGTAAGGTAGATGGACATGATCTATAACTGAGATCTGATTGCCTTGTGTGGATTATGACAGTATATCACAGTCTATGACGATTTCAAATAAAAATGACTAGAAATTGTAATGCAAAATGGCATTAATAAAATTGTATTCATGCCTTTATGTTTGTCATATTCTAAATATCGAAAAGAAGCCAAGTATGACTTGTTGTGATGTTATTGTTTTGCGTTTAGTGTACGTGTTAAAAAAAATGGAATATATTATAGTGTCTTATACTCGTATCTTTATACCATTATATTAACCACATTTATGTTGGTCGCATTATACAGCACCACAGAATGTCATCTTCGCGGAATTAATATGTAAAATTTTAGAAAAATATTAGTACCTATTTACTTGTTTACAAAACAACTTAGTAACATGTAATACCTTATTCTACAGTTGAAATTCTTATAAAAAGAACCGTTAATCTTTTTACATATCACAATTATATATACCAGCTATATTTGATTTGCGATTTCTCTATAATATTTAAAAATTAGTGGTAAAATCAAGCCATCTTACCACATACGGTATAAGACGATTGCACCGATTTTACCTGAGGTGTGTTCAGCTAAGAGCAGGATTGCGTCGAACTAACTCCGATGGTTCCTAATCCCTGGATATAATTGCGCCCCTTACCGTGGTGACGTAATATCATAATGACTTTCTTGGGTGACTGTACCGCCTCACCGTAATAGACGAAATAGATTAATAAATAAAAATGGAACTAAAATATAAAAATTTATTTCAAGAATATACACTTACGGACTACATCTACTAAATATAAAACATTTTTGCTTTTCCTTTAACATCTATTTATCTAATTAATTAGATTAAGTTCCATTTCATTACGGTTCGGTAGTGACATGACGCTGACTTTACAAAATCGACTGTACGAAATAGTCTTTAGAAGGTGAATACTATTTAGTTTAACGAAACACATTGATTTGATATTGTATGTATGTATTGTATGAAAAAGAGGTAATAAAAACTTTTGTTATATTACTAATGAAACGGCAGCAACTCGTTGTTCTTTCAACAGACGCTGAAGCACAAGCCCGCACATGTAGTAGAAAATAAGCATCGTCGTCTATTCTGTCATTTTTTGTCAAATAGTCCAATAATGCTGTTTGGTGATAATGATAACGACGTTATCATTATAAACGAAAGATTCCGTTTACCGTAACTAATAAACACTCCACCTCTCTCCCACCTTTTATGCCTAGTAACTAATAAACATCCTTTTTCACCCTCATCTTTTACGCACCATCTTTACGCAATTTACAAATTTTCCTAGAAGATTAGAAATTCCAGTGCATATCTAATAATTATCGTGCTATGAGGATTAAATATACTACTGGCGCAATCGTGATTCTTTTAACCATTATACTATGCCCATAGCTTTAGCTTTAGCAAAGGGCCCTTTATCGAGGCCGGATTACAGCAGACACTATCGGCGTAATCGTCTCCTACCCACCACCACATATTTTAATATCTTTAGAACATTAATACTAACATTTATTTTTGATTTACTTTTATTATCAATAAAAGATAATATTAGAGCTTAGAGCTTATAACTTTGTAAATTTTTATATTTTTTATCGAAAATTAGATAACTGAATTCAATAATATATTCCGTATTAATTTAGAAAAAAAGTTTTAAATAGACATAGATATCTTGTTTCTGTTAAAATTAAAATAATATAAAATATTGCGGAGTGATTAATATAGCGTAATACACTAATATTACCATCTACTTTGTTCGTCCATTTGGGATATAATAGGAAACAGCAAGTAGTACCAAGAGTGTAATTTAATTAGTGATTAATTTAATATGTTTTATATTAATGATATCATAGATGTAGAGGCAATTTATATTTTGGATCGTTTAAACTTTGTTTTTGCTATAATTATTTCATAATTATGAATATGTCGCCACTGTTCGATTGTGTAATTTTTTTTTCTTGGGGAATGCTGTCAATTGATTTGGGCTGATATAAGTAAAACTTTTTGAGCTTAGTTGAGCTTTCGCAGATTTTATTTCCCTTTTTAAGACATTTGCTCGTGTTATAAATTAATTTATTCACTTTTAATTCACACAAAATATTTAATTTATTTTCCTAAAAAATTAAGATAAGAGTACCAACACTGCATGTTGACTACCAATTTTGTCAGTGTTCTCTATTTATTTTTTTAATTTAAAACAGTGACCTACTCATTGTTACTTATCTAAGCTTTCGATCAGATACTACATAGTATTAAAGCATCTACGTTTTATACCAAAGTTTTCTCCTAACTGCTTAAACTCATAATCTATGTCAATCAGTCATTCATCATCATACAGTCTCTATTTTAGTTCACTGTCGGAAATAGGTCTCCTCAAAGTTTTTTCAATTATTTCTGTGCTGTGCTGTTGCAACCCAATTCATCGAGATTCTCTTGATGTCATCTGACCATTGGATGAAAGGTCTACCACGGCTGCATTTATCACTTTTTGGCATCCATTCAAGAATCTTCTTGGTCTGTTCCTCTTTCTGCAATCGTGCTACATGTCCCGCCCATCTCCATTTAAGTTCTGCTATACATTCGATAACGTCATCGACGTGTGACCTTCTACATATCTCCTCATTTCTTACCCGATCTCTCAGCATTTTGCCAAGGATTGAGAGTTTCATTTTCTTTGGGTTATTTCTAACTGTCTGGCTGACTTTTTAGTAAGGATAAGAGTTTCGGCTCCATTTGTAAGGATAGGTAAGACACATTAGTTAAACGCCGTTGTTTTGATACTTATGGCTACATCCGATTTAAAGACGTATCTGAATTTGCCAAAGGCAGTCCTTCTTCTTCTGGATGTGCCTATCCGTTACGAATGTTGGCGATCATCATGGCAATCTTTATCTTATCTGCAGCAGCGCGGAAAAGCTGCACAGATGTTGTATTGAACCAGATTCTGAGGTTCGTTAACCAAGATGTTCTTTTTCTTCCTGGACATCGTTTTCCAAATATTTTTCCTTGTAGGATGGCTTGAAGGAGAGCATATCTGGATTCATTTCGCATAATATGTCCGAAGAACTGTAACTTTCGAGATTTGATGGTGGTCAGTACTTCTCGATTCTTATTCATTCTTCTGAGGACCTCCTCATTTGTGACTCGGTCAGTCCACGGGATCTTAAGTATTCTCCGATATAGCCACATCTCAAATACTTCCAGTTTTCTGCACACATCTTCGTTCAAGTTCCACGATTCAACACCATAAAAAAGGACAGAGAAGCATTCTTACTTTTGTATCAAAAAAGGCAGTCCAGCTCAGAAATATTCTTCTTTCTGCTCACTTGTCTGTTTTTTTCACTTCAATTCTCAGAGATGTACATTTGTAAGTAAGCTCAATTTCTTCTTGGTCGATCTTTATGTTGTCGATGGGCGCTAGATTGGTCATAATTTTAGTTTTGATTTCATTCATTTTCAGTCCAACTTTCACCGTTGCTGTAGTTAGTTCTTCCAACATATCTTTAGCTTCCTTTAGGTCATCTACTATCAACACTATGCCATCTGTAAATCGAAGGGTATTCGTTTTGAAAATAAATCATTACATGGTTTTTAATTCATGTGCTTACTAGAATTTGGTCTCTTAAACTATATTGTTGTATTTTATATCATTAATTCTTCGTATTGTCCACCTTTTACACATATATGCTTAATTAGCTATGAACTGGCATAATCATAGAGTTAAATAGCATGTTTAGACTTTTATTAGCTTGTTAATGAAAATGGTCATAAGCAAGTTTTTGCAGTTTTATGAAATTTAATGATAGTTGTTGAGGATCATCAACGTTAGAAATTAATTTCAATATCTTTGATGATTATTAAAAATTATCTAGGCTTATTCCCTTCCTTGCCGTATTTATGTTGAAATAAATATATTTGTATATAGTTTATTGGGTGTGCTTTGGTCATTTACAAAATGTGTGGATTGAATGATGAAGCAATGGTCCTGAGTTCCATTTTGCTAAATTCTTTTGTGAGATACACGAACTATCTACTCGTATACGGAAGTTTGGTCAATTTGGTGACTTTTTTCATGATTTGTGTAATAATATGTTAAAGATCACCAACTTCTTTTGCCATTACTACTGCTTTTTACGTCTGGTGACGTAGTGATATAGGTTACTAAAAAAAATAATTATTCGTTCTTCCTATTGACTTCTCGCAAAAATTGTTTAATTCATACGTCACCTTTTGTTTGCAAATTATTTATAGTCTAAAACTATATTTGTGTAAACTTTTACATATTTATTTAAATTTTCCATGTTTTATTTTAATTTTTCTGCATTATCTTATTTGTTAGAGCAAACATTTGCAAAAGGAGTAGCATGGAAATTTTAGTGCATATTGTGTTTCGCAGGCGATATGTATATATATATATATATATATATATATATATATATATATATATATATATATATATATATATATATATATTCTGATTCAACTAATAGGGGGTTCTCAGCTCTCTAAAAAAGTACGAAATAATAAATATTTGTAGTGTCTTTAGTTTTTATTAACAGTAACTAAGTATACTATAATTTGGTTACTAAACAATATGATTTTTAAGGAAGCTTAAAATATGATCCTTGATAAATATTATATTTTTCTGTTTAACTTCACTTAATGTAACAAAATAGTAAATATTTTCTTGTAGTAGGTTATATAGTAGTTATATAGTATATATTTTCTTGAAAAGGAATTTGTTTGTTTATTGTATATATTGTAAATTAGAAGTTTGTGAAATATAATTTTTTAGTAAAACGTTGTTTATTATCGAATTTATAAGTAAAAATTATGTGTTACAAATACTAAGATATTATGCCCTTTATTGTGCTCATAATTTAAATAGATAGTTAAATGTATTTTCAACTTTTATTTTGTAAAAGGTCAAAAGAAAATAGTTATAAAAATAAACATATTTTAAATCAAAAATTCAAATTTCTGGCTGGACAAAGGCATCTGGATGAGAAAGACTCAAGAAAAACTTTGGAAACTAAATCAAATAGATAATAGTTGTATAAGTAAAATAAGTCAAAAATTATTGGCGCGTCGTTGTACATGTAACAATTAGATACTCCCATCGAATCAACAGACAAGAAAATTATCCGTTGAATTCAACCTTCTAAAACAGGGCAGAGATCTGGGAAAGAGAAAAATTAAGATACAAGTAGAAATTGAATCAGCCCTAAAGATAAGAAACAAAACATGTCTGTTGCAAGTAGAAAACTAAAGGATGTGAAGGTATTGTAAAACAAGATAAAATTAAAGGATTTTAGACGAAAATTTAAATTACCGATGATTTAACCTTATCACAAAAGAAAATATGAAAATTTGTGGAGAAATTAGGGCAAAACGCACGAGGCTAGAGATTAAGTTAATAATCAGTACAAAGGGGTTTCGAAAGATTGCAATATATGTTAGACTATAGAGATGGAACAGCACAGAAGGAAGTTCAATCCGCCAGCGAACTATGTATAAGATGAACAAAATATTCGAATACGGGAAGTAAGTTTAATTCAGAAGCCCTAAAATACATTGTATTCCTGATGACGCAATATAAGCTGGATTTCGAGTAATGCAGGAGACGAAACAAAAGGTAAGTAGTGTAACAATTCTAGACAACTACAGCTTTTAGAATAGCAGCGGAAAAGATAGAATGCTGTGACCGGGTTCTCTAATGAGGCATCGGTTAAAAAGTTTTGTAGTAAAGTTCTAGTCCATATCTGAAAGAATCTGCAGATTGAGACTAAAAGTGTATGCTATTTAGTTTAACAATTTTTGAGGATGAAATAAAAATTCTGAAAGTAAATTAACAAATTTGATGCAGAATCGAGGAAGGAAGAGGAAACAAACAAGTGAAAGAGAAAAATCATGAGTAGATATAAAGAAAGTAATACAGACAAAAATAAACAAAAAATTAAAAGGTGATTTTCAGGAAAATAGATCAAAATAATATCAAATCTGGCACTCTGGAACATAATTGTCTCTCTTTATACCGCTAGTGTAGCTTTGGGAGTATAGCAGGGTAGTCTGTTATCTCTTTGGCCTACGGTATACAAGGAAAGTAACAGGGCCAGTACTGCACTTCAATGGCCAATTATTACACCTGGTTTTTTTCAAGGTATTCGCAGGTATTTTAAGGTATGCGAAGAAATGAAGCACTAAACCTACCAATTTTCCACAGCAAGATCCACTCGCTGTGCAACCTTTTGCATTGGATTCGGTAAAGTATCAGGAAAGTTTGTGAACAAAATTCATGGTGGTTAAATAAAAATTGCATTTTCTGCATAAGGAAAATGCATTTCCATAGTACATAGACAATGAAAAATTTGCATTTGAGAAAATATCGACAGGAATGAGTTTGATTTTTTCTTACTCTAGTGTTTTTCAAGTCGATGAGTACAAATATGATAACGACTATGCTCCTCGAACTACCTGGTGCTCAGGATGGACTTCGTCCCTAAAATGTGTCAATTTCATTCTAAATCAGTCTACAGTAATTATGCGGTGAGTTTTCGACGTCACTGAACTCGAATATGATAACGACGATGATCTTCGAGTTACTTAGTGCCTAAGGTAGACCTGTTCTTTTAGAGTTTTATATTATTTTTATTCGAAATCAGTCAAAAGTCATTACTCGGATGTTTTCGAGGTAGCTGAATACGAATATTATGACGGCGATGGTTCTTGAGGCTCATCTGTTGGAGGTGGCCGTCTTTTCCTGGAGTTTTATGTTATTTTTATTTGAACTCAGTCAAAAGTCATTACTGGGAGGTTTATGGGATTGTTGAAAATGAATATTACGATGGTGTTGGTCTCAAATGTATCTGGTGCCATAATGACTTACCTCGCCTCCTGGTCATGTCCATAAAAATCGCAATTAACAAATTAAAAATTAAAAAAAATTCAGAAGACGAGGTCCACGCTGGACACTAGATACTTTGGAAATCATTGCCGTTGTAATATTTGTAATAGGCAACCCCGAGTAGTGACTTTTGACTAATTTTGAATAAAAATAACACAAGACTTCAGGAGACGACGACCTCACTGGACTCTAGGTAGCTCAAAGATTAAAACTGCCACAATATTCGTTTTCAAGTAACTTAAAAACCCCCGAGTAATGTCTTTTAACTGATTTCGAATGAAAATAACATAAGACTTCAGAAGACGATATTCACCCTGGACACCAGGTAGCTCGAGGAGCATTGCAGTCATAATATTCAAAAACCTTTTAAGTAATAAGTTAATAAGTTTTAATTACCTTCGACGTATTTCAATGAAAAATAATAATAATTTTTATTATTATATTAATATTTTATTTCAAATGAAAATAGCATAAAACTCGTGGTCCACCTTGGGCACTAGATAGCTCGAGCATTATTGTCGTTATCATATTTGTCATTATCAAAACCCATAAGTGACGACTGTCGAATGATTTATAATGAAATTAACATACTCCAGGAGACAAGGTCCACTCTGTACAACAGAAAGAAAGAAATTTAACAATTTATGCAGAAATATTTACAATATTTACTTAGCTAATCGTATTTTAAATTCAGAAACTGTATAACAAAATTATTATCGTAAATACCACAAAGTAAGCCATTCACAATTACACCTTATGATTTATTTAGACTTAATATGGAAGATTAAGATTTTAAGAATTAAGAGAGTATTCAGGCTGTTACCAAGAGAAAGAATTCGTACGTAGTACAAGTCAAAACATGTTTATGATGTACAATTTATTGTATTTTAGGCACATCTAGGTAAGTCTAGGTACTGATTTTTTGGGTGGTTGTGTATAAGTATCATATCGTAAAAGAGGAAAATGTAACAAAGTTGCTCGTGCGCATGTGGTATTTACGTTGTAAATAAGTTCACTTTTATATAAATAATTTTATAAACTAAACAAAAAAGTTGAAAATGAGCTGTGTAAACAACAACGTTATAGATAATTATATGTGTATTAATGTTCTTCTTATTGTGTCGTCTTCTAACGAAGGTTGGCGATCACGACTTTAAACGCTTTTCTATCATTTGTAACGTGAAATATCTGTTAAACACTGAGGTTAGTCCAATCTCTGATATTCCCCAGCCAAGATTTTTTCTTTCTTCCCACTACTCTTCTTTGCATCATGACGTGCAGAAGAGAGTATTTATCGTTCTGAAGTATGTGGCCCAGTACTACTACTACTACTACTACTAAATATTCTGTCTAATTCCATTTACTATTCCATTTTCATTTACTCTTGGTATATACCCCGTATTCATACTCCGTATCTAGTCCAAGTCGATACAAAGTTTATTTGTCTGTTAGCCATTATAACTTGCGAGCTCTCATGTTAAGTTTTACTTGAAAATGCAGAAGCGAAATGCAGAAATTTTTTATCTTTTATCTATTTAAAATGGTGTTTTGGTGTTTTAGTTCCAAAATTCATTTATATTATTTAAATAAATTGGGGAGAGTATTGCAAATATTAAGTTAATAATTTATTTATATTAAATTTCACCAATATTGAGTTTCTTTTTATAATTTCCTAGTTTTTACTTGTTTTTATATCTAACCTCTAAGCCACGTTTTTTCAACTTTATTAATGGTATATGTATAAATTTATTTTAATATTAATTATATTAATTTATTGTATGTGCCAATTGCTAATTTTTATTCTGTAAAATCTCATGGTAAGGCATTATCATTAAAATTTATGCTGTTACTTACACAAGGTTTCTTGTTTTAATTTTTTCCTTTTAGCTGGAGTTTTTCTTGTCGCCCTTTTTGGTATGACTCCCAAACCACGTGGTGCATATCATATAGCAAACCAAAGTAATTTCGCTGCTACCATGATGAAGCTTACATCAAGAAGCAACTAAAAACTAGCTACATCCAAACATCCAAACAAGTACAGGAAGTCAACAAGTATCTGAAACTACATTTAACTGCAACTTTAACTTACCTCCGGAAGTGACACAAATATATTTTGCCATAAGTATTATTTTTTTATCTTTATTTGTAAAGCTTTAAGAAAAATTTTAATTTGTGTATGTATAAAGTTGCATTTAAATCAAAGCGAACACAAACGAACGAACGAATTCGTTCGTTAAAATTATTGTATTTAAACAGCTTGGAGCAAAATGTATACTGATGAAACAATGAAAAATCAAGTATTAGATATTAAAAAATAATAAATAAGGGTTATTTAGAATAAAATAGTAAAAAAATTGCTGAAACATAAAAAGAATTCTTAATACAATTTGGAGGAATATGGCTAGTATTATTAAAGATACTGCTGTTGAAATACTTGGAAAACCCTCACGAAAGAGGTTTGAGAATAAAGATACCTGGTGACAGTCAAACGAGGTTAATGAAAAAATAAAAAAGAGAAATTATTTAAATAGTGTCAAGAAAATATGTCTGATACAGATCTTTAAAACTAGCGTCTTCATCATTCTGGCTTTACAACCTTTCGTGGGTCCTACCCTCCTCAAGAATTTGTCTCCAGTCGTAACTATCCATCGATTTCCTCCGCCAAGCACGTATTCTCTTATTTCTCATGTCTTAATTTATGTTATCAAGGAACCTTGTTCTGGGTTTTCCTATTCTTCTCTGACCAATGAGTCTATCAAAGACCGTTTTTCTAGCTGGGTAATTTTGTTCCATCAGCATTATATGTTCTATCCACCTCAGACGTACTATCGTAATATATTTGACGATATCTGGTTTCTGGCATATTCTATGAAGTTTAAAATTATATCGTCTTCTTCACACTATACTGTCATTTACCGCTGCATAGATTCGCCTTAGTACTTTTCTTTCGAAATATTCTAATAGGTTTTCATCATTTTTAAGACTACAGAACTCTAAACCATATGTTAGTATTGAGCGTATTACTATTTTGTAGAGTTTCACGGTTGTCTTTCTCTATATAATTGACGGTTTTAGAAGAAGATTAGGCCGCAGATGTAAACTGCGTCTGATATCTGCGGTAGTATTATTTTCAGTGTTAATGAGCAATAATGATGAAATTCCTGTAGAATTGTTGAAACTAATAGACGACGACGCACTTGAAATAATGGTTAACCTCTTTAACACAATATATAGAACAGGTATCATACCAAAGAAATGGCTCTCCTCTACTTTTGTCACAATCCTAAAGACGAATAATGCCAGAGAGTGTTCAGACCACAGAACTATAGCATTGATGAGCCACACACTAAAAGTATTTTTAAAAATAATTCACAAAAGAATATTTAATAAATTAGAAGAGGACATAAGCGCCACACAGTTTGGATTCAGAGGTGGACTGAGAACACGGGAAGCTTTGTTTGGTCTGAGTGTGTTAATGCAAAGATGTTTGGATGTAAACCAAGACCTCTACGTAGGTTTCATAGATTTTGAGAAGGCCTTCGATAAAGTCAGACACCAACATCTGTATGAAATCCTAAGAAGCAAAAACATCGACAGTCGCAACATCATATCCAGGTTGTACTGGGGACAAACAGCAAAAATCAAAGTTGATAATGAGTTAACCGAAGAAATTGAGATTCGTCGACAATATATCAGGAAGCGCTCCTAGAGCAAAACATTGGTATGAACATTAACGGAGAGTTAATTAACAATATACGATACGCTGATGACACGCTAATAGTAACAGATAATCTAGCAAGTTTAGTTTTTGATGGAAAACATAAACACCCATACCAAAAAGTATGGTCTAAAACTGAACATCAAAAAGACTAAATTTATGATTGTAACACAGAAGCTATACACCAATGTGAATTTAACCATAAACAATCAGCCAGTTGAAAGAGTTACGTCCTACAAATATTTAGGGGTTTGCTTCACTGATACTAATGACCAGACAAGAGAAATCAAGAGGCGAATAGAGATAGCGAGACAATCGTTTGTCAAAATGAAAAAGTTCCTATGCAGCCGGGACATAAATATAAACTTAAGAACGAGAATGTTAAGGTGCTATGTTTTCTCCGTTCTGCTGTACGGCATGGAAGCCTGAACACTGAAAAAGATAAACATCAAAAACATTGAGGCATTCGAGATGTAGTGTTACAGGAGAATGTGGAAAATGCCATGGACAGAAAGAGTAACAAATCAAGATGTTCTGTTGAAGATGGGGAAGGAATGCGAAGTCATAAAAACCATACAAACGAAAAAACTGGAATATCTGGGCCACATAACGAGAGGAGAAAAGTACTCTCTGCTTAGACTCATAATCCAAGGAAAAATCTCGGGAAAGAGAAATGTGGGACGTAGGAGGATTTCCTGGTTGCGAAATTTAAGGGAGTGGTATGGGTGCAGTTCAATACAGTTGTTCAGAGCTGCAGCCAACAAAGTAAAGATTGCTGTGATGGTAGCCAACCTCCGATAGGAGACGGTACTGCAAGAAGAAGGTAGTCTTTCACTGCTTCGATGACGCCCTTTTCCATAACAAGTGTTCATGGGATTTGTGGTTGCGTGCTTATTTTCATGTACTTCATTTTGTTAGTGTTTATTATTAAACCCATTTTTGTAGAGGATTCTTTTAGTGCTACATACGCCACTCGTACAGCGTTTTCCATTCTTCCGACAATATTGATATCATCAGCATATGCAAGGATTTGCACTGTTTTGTTATATATTGAACCGGTGGTTGTGATTTATGACATACGTATTACTTTTTTCAGAGCCAGATTAAACAGTATACAGGAGAGATGGTCTCTCTCTGGCGCAGCCCGTTATTTGTTTTAAAAGGTTCAGATATTTTCCCCTGGATTTGTATTCCACATTCAACTTTTTCAAGAGAATATCACTTTTTTAGTCTTGTTAAATTTACCAACTGATTTGGTACTCCAAGCTCTTTCATTGCTTTGAACATTTCTCTTCTATTTACAAAGTCGTAGGCTGCTTCATAGTCTATAAATATGTGATAAGCATCAGTGCCATATTCCACTGTTTTTCCTAAAATTGGTCTCAGAGTTGCAATCTGATAAATTGTTGATTTACCACCTCTGAAACCAGCCTGGCGATTTTCCTACTATTCGTTGTGCATCAAATGTATCAAAAAATGTATCAAAAATATATCAAAAATGTGTTAAAAATGTATCAAAAATGTATCAAAAAAGGTATCAACAATGTATAAAAATAAAATCAAAATTAATCTTATCTTCCTTATTCAAAATTCAAAAATTAATCTATCGTTCCTCACAAATGTAATAAAGGAAAGGCTCTTACAGTTATCTGGAGCACCTGGTTCTTCTCTCCGAACTTTTGCTTTTCTCAGAAAGGTAGCAGCCTTCTCATTGGATATCACTGTAGGGCATAGGTTCGGTGTGGGTACGCACTATGCTGTTTAAACACCAAAAGCTGAAAAAGTTCTATCACTTGATGTGTAAATGTTTTTTTCCGATCCACACATATCCTACTAACTGAGTCAATTAGAACTTTGAATTCGAAAAGTAGCTTTTTAAAAATTAATTTATTTTCAAAATACAAACAATAACAACATAAGTGTTACGGACAAACTTAAAATTCAAATTATAAAAACTAAAAGTTATTATTATTTAAAAGTTCTTCTATAAATAACAGAATATTACGTATATAGTTTCTGGTACACTGGAATGTGCCAATGTCTTGCGAACTGCTAATTAAATAGGCAAAAAAGGCTGCCATCCACAAAAAAATATGTATATAAACAAGATTATAATAATCTATATTTATATAACTTATTTTTAAAGATTCATAGAAAAACATTTTTTTTATAATAATAATAATAATATCGTATGGCATTTTTGCGGGGAAGATCCCTTCGGAACCTTCGAAGTAGTAAAAGAGTTTAAATATTTTGGACGGTAATTAAGGATGACAACCACATAGAAAAACAGGTCTCAGCAAGGATAGCTGCAGGGAATAGAGCAATATACTCACTTATTATCGCTATCAAAATCTAAAAATAAAAAATCTAAAAAATCAAAATCTAAGCTGCTAAAAATAAAATCTAAATTAAGACTGTACATGTCAATTATTCACCCAGTTATTACATATGAAAGTAAAACATATATACTCTACGTCAGCGGGAAATAAATAAGCTGGTGGTATTTGAACGGAAGGTTCTCAGACTAATATTTGGACCTCAAAGAGATGAATTGACAGAACAGTGGAGAAGGCGCCGCAATGTTGAATTGGTGACTCTGTATGTATATTCTTTTTTGACAGACCAGACTGTAGATCAGTAGGTCGTCCCAGAAAAAGATGGAAGCATGATGTTGAAGTCGATTTATTTAGGATTGGGGTACAACAATGGGAAATGGAAGTGCAATATCATAGAAGATAGAGGGCTATAGTGGATGTGGCGAAGACTTACCTCGAGTTGTAAAGCCAGTCAAGAAAAAAATCCTTTCGGACAGGTTGCGGCGCCAATAGCCCCTTTAACCCTGTTTTAAGTAGCTAGTGTCGATGCACAGTAGCTCAGGGAGACTGATAGCTTTACGTGCCCTCTGAAGCACAGTGAACGGTTCATATCATTTTTAGAAATGAAAATGTCGTTGTTTGTGCCGAGTTTCAAATTCGTGCGCTCTGGCTTACGAGGCCAGTATCATGCCGCTAAGCCACGGCCGTCCACTACTTTTTCTTCCTTTGCTCTTCTGAAAAATTTTGCGAAATGGAATAATATTCCTCCTCTTCCTCCTCCACCGCTCTTCAATTATTATAGAGGTATATAGTATATGTCGCTGATATTAATAGTGTTTGCTGGATTATAACATATATTGTATTCAAAATTTTATTATTTCTATTGAATTAAATTTAACCTTCATCTTACATAATTTTTGTTGAGTGTTGAAATTCTACTATCATAAAGCATGCTTAACTCTTGATCCTTCTCTAACGTAAATCCATTGTTTGCAGTTATAATTATTTTTAGTAAATACTAAAGATAAGATTAAACTTTCCAATGAATAACGGATATTATAACTTTAACAGGTACAGGTAGTTAGGATTTCGTGTGTTTTAAAGTATCGTTGGTCGTCTCTAAATATCTTAGTGAACAGAAGAAAAGCTGTTTACAGGCGCTTGGAATAACTCAACAAATATTATATCAATGGTAAGTTTTGCCATTTTTCATTTTGTCATAAACATAAGTAAAATTAACGCATACTTTTAAATTTTATATACAAGTTTATATAAATAAAAACTAATAATTCACAAAATTAAAAATATTTTCATAACAGCCTCACAAATTAGAACGACGATTATTTTGACAACGTTAAAAAATAATTTGATCATGCATATTTGTTCTTTATATAGAACTAGCTACCCAGCAAACTTCGTATCGCCTTAGAATTAATAAATGATCTGTTAATTATCAGTTGGGGTATATTAACTTTTTTATATTAATATCAAATTAATTAAATGATGAAAAGGTTGCCAATGTGAGTCCATAATACTAGTGTATAGGAAAGAAGTCAATTCTCACAATCTTAGGTAAGATTTTTATTGAAATAGAATTTCTAGGCTACCTGATTCGAGGCTTACAATATGTGCCTCATTATCAGGCCATAGTACATTCTTTTAACAAAAACTAAAAGCTAAAAAAACAACAACATGAAACAACTATTTGTGGACCATAGATAAATACCGCGGGAAAAATGACCACATAACCTCCTAAACATAACAGCAACATAAGATCATCCTTGTGCTTAAATGAGATTTTAAAATTGTGGTTGTAAATTAAATGTATGTGATGTCCTTATAATTTTAAAAAAAGCAAACATTTTACTCCAGTAATTACTTTTTGGACAAAGGCAACAAAAATGAACCAAATTCATCGGAGACAAAACCTCTCTACTACCCACATATGGCTTGGTCACATAAAATTTAAAATAATATCATATATTTCCATATCTTATCTTATGAACGTGTCCCTTGAGGGTGTTAATGAGTTACAATATTCCACAGAATAGAAGAGCCTTCTTGTATCTGATATGTAAATCTTTTTTCATTTTTTCATATAATTTGTTTAACTTTTTACATATAATTTCAAATTCAAGACACATACATACAAGGTATTTTATATTACGTCAATCCTTTCACTATATTAATTTTTATAGTTATCATTTATTTAACAGTATATATAGTACCAACTCTTTTACTTAATTAACGTTACAGTGGTTTGCTTCGTCGGGCTTCCCCCTAAAACCACCCTCGCAGGGGGGTAAAAACATGAAAACATCGATTTACCAAGAATCTGTACACCGTAAAAAAATATATTTTAAATAAAAAATGTAGCTGTGATAATTTTAAACAAAAAGGTTTATAAGCATTTTTTGTGTAAAATGAACCGTTTTCTTAGAAACAACGCTTGAAGCGACCGTCGATTTTCCATGTCAGTTACGCGCGCGAAATCAATGTTGAATAAAATTTGTATCAGCTGGACGGTAAAAATTCGATATCTTCTGTTTTAAATGTCTTATCGACGAAAATCAACATGCGTTTTAAAGGCAAAAAGTGCAGCTTTCGTATGCAGTTTTTGTATTTTGCCGAAAATAAACTCAGTTTTTATAAAGGTGTTAAATAAATTAACGAGGCGCGACTTTTGCCATTTTTTACGATTCTCGTGAGATCAATAAAATTGATCACTTTCATTGACCAGCTGTAATAAACTTTTTATTTTTAGAGATCAATCTTTAAAACCTATGACATGAAATTTCAATTTTGAGTTGTGGTAACAAATATGAGGCATTTGAAATATGAATAAAAAACGCAGAATTTAATGTTTTACATTACAAAATGATCACACGTCACGGAAAATGCATTTAAAAAGACAGTTTGGGGTGTAGATTATTGCAGTAGTTTTGTTCTTTTAAAAAAGGTACTAGTGTAATTAAAAAATTCATATGCCTCACATTTGTTGTTAAAACGCAAAACTAAAATTTCATGCTATAGCTTTTAAAGGTTAGGCTCTAGTAATCAAAACTTCGTAGTGGCCAGACAATGAAAGGTATAGATTGTATTGATCTCGAGAGAATAATAAAAAATGGCAAAAATCGCCCCACGTTTATTTATTTAATACCTGTATAAAATCTGAGTTTATTTGCGACAAAATACAAAAATTGCATACATAAGGTAAACTCTTTATCTTTAAAACGCATCTTGATTTTTGTCAATAGGTCACTTGAATCAAAAGATATCGAATTTTTACCGTCGAGCTGAAATTGATTTCGCGTGCGTAACTGACATGCAAAATCGACGATCGCTTCAAGCGTTGTTTCTAAGAGAACGGTTTATTCTACAGAAAAAATGCATATAAACATTTTTGTCTAAAATTATTTCCTGATAAATCTGATGATGAAGCGCATATTGTAAACCTCGAAACCAGTAGCCTAGAAATTCTATTTCAATAAAAAACTTACCTAAGATTGTGAGGATTGACTTCATTCCTATACACTGGCAAATTAATTAGGTTCAATAAAAGTTTAAAAAGCAGGTAGCTCACATGGCATCAAAGTAATCATTTGAATGGAATTATGATATACTATTTCACTATGATTTTTCATTGTATTGACAGGCACGAGAATGAACAAAGTGGATGGTTTGCCTACACATCCACATGCTACGTACAATAATTGACTATGAGGGAAACAATTATTTTCTGTATTAAGAACAAAAACAATAAAATATTACGGTTAAATACGAATGGTATTTCGGTTAGTATTATCGGGATTCTCTGAATCAGAACTTTCTCATCGTTAAATTTTCCATTTACTATCGTCGCGTGTATTATTGTCCCTATTAGTTTTCTTTTATTTTGAATTATTAAGTTTAAGTCATTTATTTATATCCTTATTCTTTGCTGTTAAAATTAATCTTTCACTCAACTAATTATGATTTTTATGTTAAGTGATGATGTTTTAGAACACATTAATAATGAGCTTGTCCTTGGTTGAGACAAATGGCAAAAATTAGGCGGAAACAAAATTAAACGATTCCATTTGTCGACAGGAATACAGCCATTACTGATAACCAGCAATTGCTTGGAAAAATCTTGAGTAAAAAAGTCGTTTAGCAATTTGTCGTCAGTTAGTTTAATTAGCTTGTCGTGCACTTCCTTGTATTTTGAATTCAACATTGATATATTCATTTATACTAAATGGTTCAGTTTATCTCATTCATATTCATTTGATGTTCCAATTTAACTATCATGAACGTTCAACAATTACTAACGAGATCACTCGTTACTGAATCTTTCCATCTTTTTCTTAAGCGACCAACTGAGCTTCTGTTATCGGGCCTTTTCCAGAAGGTTGTATTTAGTAGTCTTTCATCATTCGATATCAGTACATGTCCTGCCCGTCTTATCCGATATGCCTTAATGTATGTTTTCTTCTCCATAGAGTGCTTGGAATTTCTGGTTATGTCTTCGTCTCCTTTTTTTTGTTTTCTCGTCTCTACCAAACCCAAAGACCGTCCGGAGGATCTTTCGTTATAAGACTAATCATTTTGTTGTTTCACGCTTTTTCATACGTTACTATGGGGCGAAGTACAATTTTTTATATCCTTTTTTTAGTTGTCTTTGAGAGCAGCAATTTTGATTTAAGTAGTGTCGCTATTTTCTGTCATGATTCTAGCCGCTACATCATATTCATAATTATTTTCAGGTGTAATCACTGCTCCCAAGTATTTTAATTCTTGAAAAACTTCGAAATTGTATTCATTTGTCGAAATTTTTGTCTAATTCCTAGTCTTAGATTTTTGATAACTACCATGTACTTGGTTTCACCTTCTTTAATCTTAAGGCCTATTTACCTGGCCTATTTTCAGTGTATTTAAAACGATCGATGAATATGTCATTTTCAGTTGGATTGATCGGATTAGAATTAGCGGCAAACGCGTATGTGAAAATTAAGTACATCCTTCTATATTTAAGTGGTAGCTCCCCAGTTTCTGCTAGCAAACTTTCTATTCGACTGGTCCGGAATACTCCGGTGGCTATTCTTACCGTAGTTTGAATAACTTTAAGGTGATGTAATAAGGATTCTTTGTCAGATACATATACTATAAAACATAATCTATTCATTAGACCTAATCAGGGTTTTATAAACAAGGATTGAGGAGTTATAGTCCGCTCTATAGTTTTTATTAGAGATAGTTTTCATAACATTGACTTCATTTTGGCATGTTTTTTTCAATTTGTAATATGTGTTGTTTCCATGTAAGTTTCGTATTGAAAATCATTCCTAAAAAACTAATGTTTTGTAAAAAAACCTCAGAATTTGGTTATATAACTTTAGTTGCGGTTTCATCAGATCACGTTTCTGGAAATTACAAGCTCTTTGATTTGCTGAGTGAAAACATAAATCCTGTTTCCTTCGACCAATTTTCGAGTTCGTAAAGTGCGGTTTGTAAGCAACGCTGAACTGAGGAGATATGTTTCCCTTAAGATACTAACACCAGATCATCTGTATATAATCTACCACGATCCAAGCTAGAGTTTGATGGTATAATATGATTCATGGTAATTAAAAAATATGGTTGTACTTATCACATACTCTTGAGGGGTGCCATTGGCTTGATATATCATTGAAGATATGCAGTGGTTGACTCTTACTTGAGAATTGCGTTGTTTAAGAAAATTTAAAATGAAGTTAATAATATTAACTTTAATATTCCATATGTGTAGTGATTTGATAATATCGTAATGCCATGCTGTATCAAATGCTTTTGTAATATTTATGAACACTGCAATAGTTTTCTGTTCGTTAGCAAAAGATTCAAGAATTTCAGACTCTAAATTAATAAGATTATCAGTGGTAGTTCCATTTTGTCGAAATTTACTCTGCTCGTTAACCAGTTGATTTTCTTCTAATATGCATAGCAATATTTTATTAACAATTTTTCCATGACTTTGCAAATTACATTGGTGGGTAAGATGGGTCTGTATCAGATAATTTTAGTTCGTGCATTGTTAGGTTTGAGAATAGGTATAATTATTGAGTAGCTCCAAGAGGTTGGAAATATATTATTTATATTCGGTTAAAAATTTTTAGAAGTACACATTTAGCATTGTCTGGAATCTTTCCAAGAATGCTAAAGATAGATTATCAGGTCCAGGAGCTAAATTTTTTGTACTATTAAGGGCAAAATTAAGTTTATCTAAGGTTAAAGGGATATTGAAAGGACTGTTTCTTTTCACAATCGAGCTGTTATTTTTCTTTAACGATTTTGTGTTGTATAATATCTTCGGAATAGTTGCTACTACTGTAGTTTTTTTCGAAATATGTAGCAAAAGCCTTAGCTATTTCATTGGGTTTAGTTTTTACATTAGTATTATGAGTAATAAAAGGTACTTGATAAAATTTGTTTTTTCCAGAAATTTGTTCTTTCCTCCATTTAGTTTTTCGAGCAGTTTTTGTTATATATCTAGCTCTAGCATATACACCATTTTTTGTAATCAATGATGTAAGTTGTGTTATAATTTTTCATTCTGTTGACAGATGCTTTATTTTGCTTGATTGCTTTTTGACATTCTGTATTCCATCATGGTAGAGGTTTGTGTTTCCTTAATATTTTAATTTTTCTTTCATTTGCTTCTGCCGTGTATGTATTGACATTAGTAAAAATGTTGTGAGTTTCGTTTATCAAAATGGGTTCTAGTGATTATATTTTTTTATAGCGCCAGCGTATTTATTTCAATTGGCCTTCAAGGTTCCATTTTGGGACTGTTTGGTATTCAGAGGTAATATCAGAAAATATAGAAATTTTTATTGGGTTGTGGTCGCTGCCATGCAAGCAGTGTAGAGGATCCTACTTATACGCGATTGAAAGAATTAGGCCACAAATCGATAGATCAATTGCCGATGTTGTACCAGTATGTACATTAAATCTGGTTGGTCGTCCATTATTAAGAATGGTTAAATTTTCTGTTAACATAAAATTTGTTAAGCCCCACATTGGGTTGTGACTATTAAAATCTCCTAGCATTAGCCTGGGCATAGGTATTTGTGAAATGGTCTAAGTCGATTATGGTGAGATGAGATGGTTACAGCGTCGATGTCTGTTTTAAGAGGAATCGTTTATGCTTCAAGGGTGTTATTGACATAAATTACGACTCCACCAATTGCTTTTTGAAGTTATACTTCTATACGCACGGTCGGCGTTGGAAATTTGCATGAGAGTGAATCTGTGAAACCATTACATATGTAAGATAATGAGTAAGAGAGAGACAGAAGATATATTTTCTCTCTCTTCCTCTCTCGAGAATAAAAATGTTCCTTTTGTATATATATTTAATATTATATATATATATATATATATATATATATATATATATATATATAATATGTTACTGAAAAGCTTATTAAATTGTACAAACAGAACAATATCCCGGTTAAGATTGCTATCAATAATGCTAAGACTGTCAGGAACTTGTTTTCTAAAATTAAAACACCTCTTTCCTTTTTGGAACAAGTTAATGTAGTCTATCACATACCCTGCTCTGAATGTGATGCATGTTATATTGGTCAGACTGGCCGTTCCCTTAAAGGACGCCTTACTTCACATCGTAGTGACATTAAACTTTCTAAACATACTGGTGCCCTTGCAGAACATGCAATCAACACCAAACATACTGTGAATTTTGATGATGTTAGAATTCTCTGTAGAGAACGTAACCTTAATAAGAGACAGTTTATGGAGATGTGTCATATTTTGAAACAACCTAATGCATTAAATAAGAGAACTGATATCAGCAACTTAAGCCAAATTTACCATGCACTAATTCTACAAAATTGATTCTTCCGTATTCTACTTTTAAATTATTGGTTTCTTCTTCAAGTTCTTTTATTATATCATAACATTTATGTTGGCATCTACAAAACTTTTCCTTCAATCTCACCAGCTGATTGTCAGTTCTGACATTCGAGCTTTCAAATACTTTATTTTGCATGATATGATCATAACAGTCAAGATCCCTAGCCTTGCGGTGTTAATATAACATTTCAAAATTGACAATTACTTTTTTTGATAGATTTTAGAATCAATCAATGTTTTCAAAAGTTAAATTAAAAAAATTAATATAAAATTACTTAAATTGGGAATCTTCCGGCGTTCTGTGTTTCTGTGTTTTTGCTAATTTATTTATTAGATTAATTTTTGATGTTTCTTCACAATAATAACAGCTTAATGCTACAGATCTTTTAAAGGTAAGATCATTTACTTAATTGTTTTTCATATTAGATGTATCGCTAATAACACTCTTTTAGATGAACTGATGATGCCCATTGAACAGTGGGCGAAACGTCTTCAATAAATAGATAAAGTAGCACAACTCTTGTCTTTTTTATCTCCAAATTGACCGAAAATATCTCATTCACTTACGAGTGCACTTTTTTTATATTAAATTAAACGGTCATATTCCTTAAAGATATATATATATATATATATATATATATATATATATATATATATATATATATATATATATATATATATATATATAATATCCCAATTATAAATTTCCTTTTTTATTTTTGAAATATTTAAAAACCTCACGTTAATCTTATTAAATATATGTAATATACGCAAAAAACATAAATTTTAAAATAAAATGAAAATTTACAACATAATCCGAGTTGTTGGTTTCTTATTTTATCTTCGTAAAGTAAGTTATGTATATTGGCAGTTTTAAATACTTACGAATATTACATTTTAATTTATATTGTATTATTATATTGAATTCTGTTGCAGTGTATTTATTGTATTGTAATTTTTATATTAATAACAAAATAAACAATGAATTTTAATGCAGAGTATGTGTAAGAATTTTTTTTTGCATTCAACTCCTTTTATACATATATAAAAATAAAAATATATATTTTCATTAAAATATTGATACAATCCTTCATTTACTATACTCCTATTACAGGTCAAATGTTTATATACAGCAAACGATGCACCATATACCTATATAACTAATTCTTTTTCTCTTTCTGCTCTCTCTTACCTATAGCATTACATATGTAATGATTGTGCAGATTGACTCCTATATAAATTTTTAACGGCGAACGCGTGTATAGAAGTATAACTTCATACCCGTTTTTTTATCGTTTCTATTCTTATAAAAAGTTGAAAAGTTATTACATGTTGATCTTTGAAATTTATTTCTTGAAGACAAATGATAGCAGTAAAACATTATTGACTAAAGTTTTTAGCATATCATAATGGGTATAAATCCCATTTATATTCCATTGTAATAAATTGAATCTTTGAATTGAATTTTTAGTTAAATGTTAAGCTCCTAGGAAATCTCACTCGACTTATCCGTGTCGAGTTCTTTATCTTCGCATTTCAGTTTTCTGAGCTGTTTCGTCAGTTTATTTTTAACTTTGTACATATCAAGTTTAATAGGCGATTGGATGTAAATGAAAGGATTTTGGATAATAGTTGTATCAAGGGTATTTGAGTTGTATTTGAGGTATATTTATGTGTAGCACTGATAATGTCTTTTGTTCCGTTTGAATTTGATTAAATAAATCAATTGTTTCCTCGAAGGTTAATGTTTGTTTTCGGAATTGAATAATTATTAAATTGGTTGTATTGGGGTTTCTGAAGGCATTGTCGATATTTTTGTTTTTACTCTTTTTTGCTTCTGGGCTTACTTTGAAAATACATTATCCCTAGCTGATGTCTTAATGGGCGGAGGGAAGTACTATTGTTTCAGATATAGGTCGTCTGGAGAATGATTTTGATGTAAATTCTTCGTTGGATATATGCCAAATTCTTGTGATGCTGAATAATATTTATTTTTATATGTTTATTAAGATAGTTCGAATTATTGTGCAGACTGGAAAATGGATGATCGGGATGGTAACGTGGATACATCTGTTTAAGATATCACTAATATTGTATTAGTTGTAGTTGATGTATCAGGAGTGGTTAAGAACATCATAAATGATGTTTTTGATGGTGACGTTGAGGTATTTGATATAATACACATTTGGTAGTGTAAAAACTCATAGGCAATGTAATACACGCAACGATACTCGAAAGAAAATTTAAAAACTAGAAATTTGTCATTGTAAGAATTATGAAGATACCAAACGATATGCTATTTGAATTTAAACGTATTTAATATCCAATTCGTTTTGCATTCGCCATGACAATAAACAAATTATAAGGCCAATCCCTTAATGTTTGTGGACCAAACATAGAAAGTACGTAGTGTCTTGAGGCGTAGACAAATTATCCACTATTTTCATTCTCGTGACTGGCCACACAACGAACAATATAGTACATAGTGAGTGCAACTCATTCAGCTAATGGTTACTTTGTTGTCACATGAATTAGCTTTTTTTTTGAACTTTTTAAACTTAATTAATTTAATCTTCATGTAAAAACTTAATAGAACTTAGCTATTAATTTAAAAATACATTTATTACTTCAAAGGCAGTACGTTACGACTCAGCACAACGTTTGGAATGGAAATCTCAAATTATCTTCATTAGGTGCCATTTATGCAAAAAACACCTAGAAGCTCGATTTTAAAAATTAGTTTTGCTTTAATTTTGGATAACCGCAACTATGATGATGTTACCAAGACGTCGTGATGACGCCATCCATTTGTTTTTTTTTTTAATAGAAACCTATATTTTTTCAAAGATTAAATAGACAATGGAATTCTAAAAATGGCATATATATCACTATTGCCCTGAAGTTAGTAGTTTTTGATAAACAAGGTGTTAAAATTCAAAAAATTAGTTGAACAATTTTAAGAAACTGTTTAGTTTTTAACAGCAGAAACAAAAGTCTTCTTCTTTTTCTTTTTATGTAGAGATGACTCTGTCTGTTTTTTAATTTGCTTCCAATAAGTTGTCGTTCCATCGTTTTCGTGGTCTTCCTATTAGGGAACCTGTCCCGTAGTCCCAGTCTTTAAACATAGTTATTAGGATAGTACTTAAAGCTTTCCTCAAACTCAACACTTCGGCAAATAAAAATTAAATTTATTGAGAACTCTTAATCTCCAAGGGGAGTGTTCTCTTATGGAAATTGGTTCTTCCTTTCAGAGGTTCATCCATCAACCAATAAATATTCTTGGTGGGCGCCAGGTATTCATTTATTAACCTGCGAATACCTCCAGGTATTTACCAAAGTACTTGATCTTAAGACACAAAAAAGAATATTTATGGTTAATGGATCACCTTTGAGTAAAACACATCCTGGAGTAAACTAAATGTGTTAGAAAAAGAAAAAAATATACCTTCAAAAAAAGTTGAACAGTTTATTACGAAAATATAATTTTATATTTCAGAATATCTGGCGACAAAATAAAATTTTAACGTAAATTTCGTCGAATGAAACGATTCAGACAAAAAATTATCAGATAATTTTGTGCCTGATCACTCGGAAACTTAACTCGACCAAAAAGGTACCATGCGTTCGGTACCGAACTCCAGTGATATTATTCAACAAATACAATTCTTAATTTTAAAAACATTGATGTTGTAACTTAGTTAGGTTCTGCCATGTTCCCAGCTGTATATATTTCGTAGCTAACCATATGAAAGGTCTTCAATACCGGAATAATTTGCTCAAAACCGTTATAAATATCCAATTTTCCACTATACCATAAAACCATTAAAAAACCATTAAAATACCATTAAAAAAAATATAACCATTAAAAAAATCTCTTGACCTCAAATTCTCTACATCTAAGTTACCGGTAAAATTTAAAAAATAACAAGGCAACTTAAAGGCCCACAGAAAAAATATCCTTCCCGGACCTAACTGCGTTTTTCTACAAAAGAAAAACGAAACTCATTATCACAACAAAAAAACTTACAAACTACTTACCAACGACCTGTTAGTTCAAACACAACTAGATTCGAAAATCAAAATATTTCTCAATTTATATTGACAAAAATTGGACGTGGCTACTGCTCCCATGAGGTTCCTACTGAATTGCTAAAGCTCTTGAATGATGACTAAATAAGCATAATATTGCACTTATTTAACACAATATACAAAACTGGTATTATACCTCAAGAGTGGCTGTTGTCTATATTCGTTACACTGCCAAAGAAATCCAATGCAAAAGAATGTCCAGAACACCGAACAATATCTTTAATGAGCCATCTACTAAAGATATTTCTAAAAGTCATCCACAACCGAGTTTATCAAAAGTTGGATTCAGATATTAGTGATACACAGATGGGGTTCAGAAAGGGACTAGGTACTCGAGAAGCTCTCTTCGGTTTGAATGTTTTTACACAAAGATGCCTAGATGTTAATCAGGAACTACATGCATGTTTTATCGATTTTGAAAAAGCGTTTGACAGAGTACGCCACGATAAACTAAGAGACATTCTTGAAAGAAAGGACATAGATAATAAAGATCTGCGAATAATTCTCAATCTATATTAGAATCAGAAAGCTAACATCAAAATAGAAAATTAGATATCACAAGAAATGGAAATACGTAGAGGAGTACGACAGGGATGCATTTTGTCACCGCTGCTATTTAATGTTTATAGTGAAAGCTTCTGCCAGGAAACCCTTCTGCAAGCAAACGAAGGAATCGTAATCAATGGAGATGTTGTAAATAATATTCGATACGCAGACGACACTGTACTAGTTGCAAGAACAGTAGAAGAATTACAATGATTACTTACAAATATAAATATTGCCTGCAACAATTATGGCATAAGTATTAATATAAAAAACACCAAGAATATGGCCTTTGGTAAGAACATGACACAATCAGCACATATTAGTATAAACGGCATTCAAATTGAAAAAGTATCAAGTTACAAATACTTGGGAACTTCAATAAACGAAACTGGAGACCAAAACAATGAAATAAAAAAATATCGAAATTGCCAGTGCCACCTTCATAAAGATGAGGAAATTCTTCTGCAACAGAGATATAAGCATCCCTCTACGATTAAGAATGCTAAGGGGCTACGTATTTAACACGCTATTATATGGTGTAGAGGCCTGGACTCTCAAATAGAACAACATAAAAAATATTGAAAGTTTCGAGATGTGGTGCTACCGTCGAATGCTGAAGATAAGTTGGGTTGAAAGAGTCACAAACTTTGAAGTAATGCGAAGGATAGGAAAAGATCCAGAAATTTTATCATCGATCAAACGAAGAAAACTCGAATATTTGGGTCACCCGATGAGAGGACATAAATACGCATTACTGCAAAATATAATGCAAGGAAAAATAGAAGGAAAACGGAATCCAGGCCGTAGAAGAATGTGATAGTTGCGTAATTTAAGAGAGTGGTTTGGCTGTACCACTAATGAACTCTTTAGGTCAGCTGTAAACAAGGTCAGGATAGCCAATAGTCAGAATTCCAATCTCTTATAGGAGTGGCACAAAAAGAAGAAGACTGCTCCCATAAAATTGGAACGTCTATTTCAAAATAAATTCGAAATATTTTTAGGAAATGAAATTGGAATTTGACGACAAATAAAGCATGTTACATTAATTGTAACACTTTGCTGTTTCTAAATTTCTTTCACGATATTTTTATTTCTTTATATTGTTTCATTTTGGCAACGTGTGGCTCCGTTTGATCTATCGCTTTTCATTTTTATTAGTTCGTTCACCTTTATTCTTTGTCCTCTGATCATTCTCCATATTTCTTTTAATGTTCCGTAGAAGTCGTGTTCCATCTGTGTTGATAAGCTCTGCCAGTGTTCCCTTTTTATTCGTTTCATTTCTAATTTGTTTGTAGTGATTGTATGTCTGTTGTGTTTGTTGTATTCTGTACTATAAAAACAAAAGTATTGGTCATAAAACACTTTAAATAAGGTGCTCAAATTGAGATCTCCTCACTTCTTGATAATAAGTCAACCTTTGCTTAAATTCACGCAGCACGTTTTCAATAGTTTTAGGTAGAATAAATTGAGTTTCGATGCCTATGCAATATGTTACGCAAAGGTAGTTACCAAATCAGGCATTTTTGAGATATTAGAAAAATGTAGACAATTTGGAAATATTGCAAATCGCTGTTTTGGGCGACAAAGATTGTCACAAAAAAATTACAAATAAACATGCAAATAGATTCGTAAGACAATCACTATATAAGATCGATAACTTTAGCCTCTAATTATGACATCAGCCTCAATAACAAAGTACATATACAAAAACATAAATGGCATCCTTAAAAAATGAATTTAGTGCAAGAATTAAATGAAGATGACCCGAAAAGTAAATTAGAATTTTGCGAAGAAATAATTTAGTGACGTAATAAAAATCCGTTTTTGCTAACAATATTATTTTTTCAGATGTATCCTCATTCAATCTAAACGGCACCGTAAATAAACAAAACTGTCGATACAGGGCACGAACAAATCTCATTGGATGACCAAAGTTAATACCCAATTTTTTAATTAGAATTTAATTTTTAACAAGATTAATGTATGGGCAGAAATTGTTGGCATAAAGATTATACGGAAATCTCACTGGTGGAAAATATTTAGACTTGTTGATACAGCATACAGTACCAAAATATTAATCGCGCTATTTCGAAATTAAAACAACTCGAACATCCCAAATGAAAGCTTTGTGGTATCAACAAGACGTAGCTTTTCCTCATTATGATGTGAAATATTTCCAAATCTTAGCCACAAATATAACATAACTATTGTCTAGAGATTGAAGAAAAGACAAAGAAATTATTACCACCATAAAGAACAGAAAACTGGCTTACTTCGGCCACACGATGCGTAATAATAAATACTGACTTCTACAGTTAATTTTACAAAGCAATCTTGAGGGCAAGATGTATATCCAGTCTGGCCAATCTTAGGAAATGGATAAGTTTAACGTCAACTGATCTATTTCGAGCTGCTGTGAATAGAATAAGATGGGTCAATTTGGTCGACAACATCACTAGAAGATGGACACCTTGAGAAGAAAAAACCTCAAAATGGGGCTTTATAGAATGGTCAGCTAGATAACCAGAGCTTACTTTGCTGAAATTCTTTTTATGGGTATATATAAAATCAAAAGTATATGTCACTCATTTTAATAATATCGATGAACTGAAGGAAAAAATTTTTACTAAAACGCATGCCGTTCGACCTGCTCTTAAAAACGTGCTGCGTAAATGTAAACAAAGCTTGGCTTACTTCTAAGAAGTGATATCTCAATTTCACCATATTTTAAATTGTTTTCCATTTAAATAACCAATCCTTTGTGTCTGCTCTTGAAAATTAAACATAGCTTCTTGAAACGGTTCAACTAATTATTTGAATTTTAAAACTTTATCAAAAGCTACTCACGTGATTCTTATTTGCCGATTTTAAAATTTTATTTTGACAGAAAAATGTAGGTTTTCATTTAAGAAACAAATTAACTGATTATTAATCAGCCCCCATCTTTTATTTAGCAAAAATCAAAGTATATGGAAGTGGGACAAACCACATATGAAGGCACACAACTGAAGACTACCTCAAACAACGAGAGTAAAGAGTATTGCTTTAAAAAGGTGACAGAGTTTGAGTATCTAGGAGTTACCTTACCAAGCAAAGGGGAAGAAAGCCAAGAAATTGTGCAGCGGATTTCGAGAGAAAGACGGTCGGAGCTCTACGCAAACTACTAAGCTCAAAAAACATCTCAAGAAAGGCAAAATTGAGACTACCGAACAGTGACTTAACCCACGGTCATGGGCGGAAGCGAAACATGTATTATAAACATGGAGACTTGTACGGAAAACCAGAAATTAGCCAGATCGTCAGGACAAAAGGACTTAGATGATTAGGACTTCTTGCGAAAATGGCGCAAGGGGAAGGAAAGAAGAGAAGAGGAAGACCAAGGAAAAAGTGGCTAGAAGCGTGTAAGGAAGACCTACAAACAACCGGGATAACAAATCGGAAAACTGGGACCGTGGACAGAAGAAAATGGAGGAAAACAGTGGAAAAATTCCAAGCCATGGGCCTCTCGGGCCTGTTGAGCTGTATATATTATATAGTATTTTTCATATAAAAATGCGTGCAAGTCATTCAAGATTTACATCAGAACCCCACAGCGTTGCCAAAACATCAGAATAGTTAGTAAGTGAGGAATTTTTAAAATGTCAACTATTTGTCAAACTATTATATTAACAATAAATTCACTTAGTTTTAAGACTACTGCAACACACTAAAATATATAAGAAAACATTTTATTACAAAATTATGTATTCTAAATTTTAAACTTACCTCTATTTAGAGCATTAATAGTAAAAACGTCCTGCCATTATTTCTTGTTCAAAATAATCTATCTTATATGAAAGTTTATCAGCTTTCTACAGACTATTTCGTTGTTTTAAAATTGTTGAATAAAATTCCCAATATAATGATGATTACATTTTTCAGATTATTATACCATGTTGACGACTATGAAAGATCGAGCAGTTCCGTATTATTAGCTGTGTTAGGAAAATTTGAATTCTAAGGTCGACGTTCTGGAAATTTTAAATATAAGTGACGTCACTTTATATAAATTGTGACGTGCACGCATTTTTATATGAAAAATACTATATATATTTAAAAAACAAATAAATGACGTCATCACGACATCCTGGTGACTTCATCATAGTTACGGTTGTCCAAAATGAAAGCATAACTAAATGCGAAAATCGGATTGAATCGGCGTTTTTTGCTTGAATGCTACCTAACGAATATATTTTGAAGTTTCCAACTTAAAAGTTCACACTGTATATAAATTTTAAAATCATAATTATTTTAAATAATATTGCGTTAATACGTCGTGTATAATAATGAAATAACTTAAATTGTATAATCCGGTGATACTTACTCTTATTCATCTATAAAAAAAGTAAAATTTGATTCTTATTTTCATGAGATATCTATTAGAAATTGGTTATATAGGGTCACCCAAAAAAAATTATAATTAGGGCAGGCTATCCAATAAGCCTTTCCTTGGTAGGAAAGTTAGTTTATTTTACACATCATTATCATCATTCTAGCTTTACAACCCTGCGTGGGTTGTAAAGCTCCTCAAAAATTTTTCTCCAGTAATCAATATCCATCGCCTTTCTCTGCCAAGTACGTATTCCCATATTTCTCATATCTTCATCGATGTTATTGAGGAACCTTGTTCTAGGTCTTCCTCTTCTTTTCTGACCAATAGGTCTATCAAGGAGCCTTTTTCTAGTTGGATCATTTTATTCCATCCGTATTACATGCGCTAGCTACCTCAGACGTCCTATCTTAATATATTTTACGACATCTGCTTCCTGGTATATTCTATAAAGTTCGAAGTTGTACCGTCTTCTCCATACTCCATTATCGCCTACGCCTTCATAGATTCGCCTACGTTTCTTTAACATCCTAACATGTTTTGATTACTTTATGTTACAGTCCGGAACTCTAAACCATACGTTAGGACTGGGCATTTTTGTAGAGTTTTAAATTTGTATTTTTCAACATAATTGAGGATTTAAGAAAGAGATTAAGCCAAACTTTTTCGGTTTATCTCTGATATAGTATTATGTTCAGTATTAATGAGTGCTCCCAGGTATACAAATTCGTTAACTGCTTCTATGACGTCCTTTTCTATTACAAGTGCCCGTAGGATTTGTGGTTGCGTGCTTATTTTCATGTTCTTCGTTTTGTTGGTGCTTTCCCATTTTTGTAGCAGATTCTTCTAGTGCTACATGCTCCTTCGTACAGCGTTTTCTGCTCTCCCAACAATATTAATATCATTACCAAAGGCAAGGATTTGCGCTAATTTGATATATATTGAACCGATAGTTGTTATTTGTGACATTATTATTACTTTTTTCAGAGCCAGATTGAACCGGATACAGCAGAGGGTCTCCCTGGCGCAGCCTTTTATTTATTTTAAAAGATTCGACAGTTCCCCCTGGATTCTGTCTTTACATTCAACTTTTTCAAGAGTTAATTTTGTTAAATTTATTAACTGATTTGGTACTCCTAGCTCTTTCATTGTTTTGAACATTTTTTTTTCTATTTACAGAGACATAGGCTGCTTTGTAAGCTATAAATATGTATATATGCCATATTCCAGGGTTTTTTCTAAAAAAATTTCTCAGAATTACAATCTGATACATTGTCGATTTACGACCTCTGCAACCAGCCTAGTATTTTCCTACTACTCGTTCTACATATTTTGTACTGCCATACGGTGGCATAGTATAGTGGAAAATATTTTATATGCTGAATTTAGAAGAGTAATTCATCTGTGTTTAAAGCATATTTTGTGTATGGTACAAAGTATTCCAATATTCCAATCACTGGTGAGGGATTTCTATGTCCATATTATTTATACGAGCTGTTGTAATGCCAATATGGTATCGTGGTCACTTTCTTTATATAGTTTAGCTGAAAGAGTATCTATTCGGGGTAATTTGTTTATAGCTAGTTTTTCATTGCGTCTTTAACTTCAAAAGTCGTTGGTGGTTTGTCTTTACTCTCAACTGTTCCGCTGATCTCGTCTCTTTTATCTTCCAGATTTTATTTTTCTTCCTCTATATTAAGTACCCCTTTATATTATTTCACCTATTCCATATATCTTTTCTTGTTTTTAATAGGTCACCATTCTGAATCCTGCATTTTCTCGTAGTTGCTTTGAATTATTTTATGTTAATGTTAACTTTCTCAAAAATGCCATCAATTTTTTCTCTCTCTTAAGATTTTCTATATATTTAAGTAGTCCTTATTTAAGTGGTTACGTTTTTTTCTTTCGTATATCCTCTTTTCTTCTCTTCTCTTTTTCTGGTAATTCTCTAAGGCTGTTCTGGTTTGTCGTCTTTCTGTAGGCTTTTTTTCTTGTCTTGCATTACTGCATTTATCGTCAAACCAATTGTTTTGACGGGCACAATTTTCTGCTCCTATTTCATCTTTTGCTGCTGCTTTAATGTCATCCCCTATTCTGGTCCAGCAAAAGTCTATATCTTGTTGGTCTTCTGATTCCTTTGCCTATTGGTAATCTTTTCCGAGTACCGTTCTTCAATCGTTGCGTCTCTCAGTTTTGCACTTTCGATTTCTTTCTTTATCCATTTTATTTTCATTGCAGCCGTTTGTAATTCTAGTTCTCAATGTTGCGATTACTAGACAATCATCTAAGTGTATGTTTGCGCCTATATAACTTCTGCAGTTTATTAAACCTGTTCTACGTCTTGAGTTTATTAACATATAATCAATCTGACTCGTTGTTCTTCTATCAGGAGAGGACCAGGTTACCTTGTGTATATTCTTGTGTTCAAAATAGGTGCTAGCGATTGTCATGTTTAGTGCTGCTGCTAAGTTTATCAGCTGTAATCCATTATCGCTACTGATATTGTGTAGGCTATGCCTTCCTATAGTGGGCATGGAAATTCGCTCTAGTCCTATTCTTGTATTCATGTCACCTAATACAGTATTAATGTCATTTCTAGGGCACTTTTTGTAGACTTGCTTTAGTCTTTAAAGTTATTTTATTTCTTTTGGTTTGTCAATAATCGGAGCACGTGCATTGATCAAACTGCAATTGAATTTACCTTTAAAGCTCAAACAGCACATTCTTTGACTGTAGGCTTTAAAGACAAAAATAAGGCCTTTCGTTCTTTGATTTACAATAAATTCCACTCCATTATGTGTTGACTTGCATTGCAGCTATAATATATGGCATTGGTTCTGTTCTCAAGAGTGTCGGTTCCAGTCCACCGCATTTCCTGTAGTGCTAAAACATCTACTTTGTACGTGTTCGCTATGTCTATTAGAGATGTGAGTGCTCAAACTTGGTACAGTTTTCGGGTATTCCATGTTCCTAATCTCCATTCCATTTTTCATTTGAAGAGTCGTCGTCATAAGTTCCATCCAGCTAATAGTTTCTGAGGTTAAGTATCATATCCTTTTTTACAGGAAGGGATTGTTAGCTTTTATCCCAACCCCTGAACCTGGAGGGCCAGGGACACTTCTATTAGGATTTCCATACCTTAGTCTGTGATGGTTCGAGGGTGTTATTTTATTTCCAACCTACCCGCCGGTCCTAGTACCGGTTAGGGCGTTACCCTATCCACCACCTGTGGACGCATCCTCATTTAAAAAATATTTAACACACTTATACCAATTTCCTATCCATTCGTTTAACCATATTATTACCATTATTAAAATTTATCTAATAGTTTGTATTACAATATTAATATACTTATACTCTACTTTGTTTGTTGTTTGCAGGAAGAAAATAGTATCAGAGAAACCGAAGAAAACAAAAATAGTACTCGTAAACGTATATCTAATTTATTTCAACCCCGAAAACGAATTCTAATCAATCTCACTGTCTTAATAATATTTACAATATATTTTGTTTGGGCAACATATTACTATTTACAAAATAATCGTAAGTAGATACTATTCAATTATTATTAATTTTTGCAATTTGCAATCTTGCATCCGCCTTTATGGCTATTAGCGAAAAACAGCGGAGGCCGGTCAGGTGAAGTAGGTGAAGGTGAGGTTCACCAAAAAAATATAATTAAATTGAGACAAATAAATAAAAAATGAAAGCAACATTATTATATCTAAATTCTGAAATAAATTATTTATTCTCTTTTAATTAATCTAAAAATTAAAAAAGACAACTAGCTTTATTAGCGGTACGTACTTGACGGTCAAGTCCTGACCTGTGTCAATAGCCGTGTAGGATTCAGCGAAATCCATCTGCATAAGCGTTCACGGTTGCCATCGCAACGTGACGTCAGCCTATCCTTAGTGATAGCTGAGAAAACTGGTGAGTGCAGTTCCGTCTAAAAATACATTATCCGACTTCACCCATTATATTTGGTATTACTATTTTTCGGAAATTTCTCTCAGCGACAATATTTTGAAATTTAGTCTATTATATATTAGTCTATTATATATCAGATATTTTTTTATATAGCTTTGTGTATAATGTTTACTTTAGTCACAGCATTAATTTTATTTGTTTAGTTCACTTTATTAATACATTTCTCTGTGGTTTGTTTCGGATTTCAGATATAAAGTGTTCTCGTGGATTTTTTTTTGTTGGACAAAAATAATTTTAGACAGACGTGAATCCAATTAATGACTTCTTCTTCTTCTTCCTATGCCGTCTCCATTAACGGAGGGTGGCGACCACATTTCTAAAAGTTTCTCTGTCTTTTGCAACGTGGAATAATTCGTCTACAGTCATGTTTGTCCAGTCTTGAATATTTCGCAGCCATGATTTCCTCTTTCTACCTATTCCCTTTTTGTCATCGACTCTACCCTTCATGATTACCTGCAGAAGACTATATTAAATGGTGGCTAAATTAATGACTTGGTGTGTAATATATTAGAGACTCCGTTTAGGCATTGGAAAAAAAACGAAGATAAAAGAAAATCCACAAGGAAAATAATTCCTGTAGCTGGCTGTATACCACGTATAACAAAAGAGGTTAGTCTTTGTATGTGGGTATATTTTATTTTATAAAAACCCTTAAAAGGGCAACATTACAAGCACGAACGTTTTCGGAACAACTGTTCCATCATCAGGTTAAAATACAGGTTACCATGCCTGAGCCACCAAAATATTTGGGTAAAAACCCTTTAAAATGAAATGTGTTACCAAAGATTGAACATGATGTTGATAATATCATCATCATAAAACATCATATAATATTATCAACATCATGTTCAATCTGTGGTAACACATTTCATTTTAAAGGGTTTTTACCCAAATATTTTGGTGGCTCAGGCATGGTAACCTGTATTTTAACCTGATGATGGAACAGTTGTTCCGAAAACGTTCGTGCTTGTAATGTTGCCCTTTTAAGGGTTTTTATAAAATAAAATATACCCACATACAAAGACTAACCTCTTTTGAAGATAAAAGGAATGTTCTTTTACATGGTCGACCAACCAGTATTTTAAACATCTGCGTCTGATCCAGAGTCGTCGGCTGCAATCAGCATCTGACTCAGAGTGGGCGGCTGAATTGAAACTCACCAACCCGTTTTAGCAGGGGTGGTGTTTTAATCGCCAAAAAAACCTCAATTAAATGTCAAGGTTCAGAACTAAAATACCCCAGGCAAGCAGAACGAATCGTATCTAGTATAAGTGCCCTCCACCAGAGGCAATTAAAATTGTAGCAACTGAAAAACCAGGTTTGATCAGAAGAATATGTAACGACCTACTGCAGAAACAAGAGTTTCCCAGGGACTTAAAGGAAGCGAACCTAGTTCTACTCCTAAAGCCTGGGAAATCCCCCGATTCAGCATCCTCTTATCGGCCAATATGCCTCCTGGACTGCCTTGGTAAGTTCTATGAAAGACTTATCAGGAAGAGGCTGGAAGGCGTGTTGGAAGATATGAGAGTGTTATCAAATCAACAGTATGGGTTTCGTAAAGGTAGATCGACAATCGATGCCGCGACCTGGATAAGGGACGCGGCAAAAACAAGCAAGAAAAGATGGGTGGTTCTTGTTTTGTTGGACATAAAAAATGCATTTAATTCAGCAAATTGGGGCCTTATAGTAGACAAAATCGTCGACTGAGAAAACGAAAAAAGAAGAAAGAGATGACCGCGGGAGTACCCCAGGGTTCAGTCCTGGGACGTGTACTATGGAATATATTATATAACGGGGTACTAGAAGTAAACAAGGAGAGTGGAGTGAGAACGATTGCATACGCGGACGATCTAGCTTTACTAGTCGAAGACGATACGAATTGGGGAATAATAGGAAAAGTAAATAGAGCAATACGAAAGACCGCGGCCTGGATAGAAAGAAATGACCTAAAACTAGCAGTAGAGAAGACGGAAGCCAAAATCTTGAGGGGACCGAGAAAAGGAAATGATATTTTATTTGAATACAAAGGCTCCGCAATAAGACCCCAGAAGACAGTGAAATACTTAGGTATAATATTTGACGACAGGATTACATTCGGACAACACGTACAAGAAGCATGTCGGAAGGCAGAAAAAAGGACCTCCACGCTAAATAATCTGATGCCAAATATAGGGGGTCCGGAATCCCAGAAAAGGACAGTGATGCTGCAATCAATCCTGTCCATAGTGTTGTACGGGGCCCCAGTGTGGCACGAGGTCCTCCGAATGACAAAGTACAAAGACATGCTTCTTAGGGCTCAGAGAAAACCTCTGATCAGGGTGTGCAGCGCGTACAGAACCGTATCAACCATAGCCTTACAGGTGGTGGCTGGTTCTGTACCGGTGCATATTCTGGCCGGAGAAAGAGTCCGAATGTACCGAAGGGGCAATGGGGCAATAGGTTCAGGACCACAGGAAAGGACGAGAAGTCTACAGACGTGGCAGAGGGAATGGACAGCCGGAAAGGCGGCGTGGACGAGATCCCTGATTCCGGATGTGGTGAGGTGGTACGAATGCCGCCATCGGCGCGTTAACTACTACTTCACACATGTCCCGAGTGTGGAGTGGTGCACGACGCGCAGCATGTTGTGTTCGAGTGCCCTGTATATCATGCAGGGCGTACCGAGCTACAGCTGGGTCTTGGATCCCCTCTAGGCGAGCCTCACGAGTTAATCGATAAAGCTGTCGATAGCAAGAGAGACTTAGACCTGGTCATTGCTTTTGTTACCAAGACAATCAAACACAAAGAGGAAAAAGAGAGGCGTCTGCAAGGGGGATGACCGATCGTCACTATTTATTTTTTAACGTGTTTGTGTCATGTACGTCAAGGCAGTCAGCGAGGGAGGACCCTTTACATCCAAACTACGTTGACTGCCCTTATTTTATTTTATTTATTTTGTTTTATCTATTTATTTATTTATTTACCAATTTTATTTACACAACATTTTACCGTTTTTACTCTAATTTTATTTAACTGTGGTGTATGTCTTAAGAGACATTCAGTAAGGGAAGGACTTTTACATCCGACTCAGACTGAGTGCCTCTTGTGTTTCTTGTTTTGTTTCTGTTTTGATTTATGTTTTCCTTGTTCTACCCGTGTCCATCCTGGGGCAGTTAGCAGGGGAGGACCTTTTACATCCAACCTATGCGGACTGCCTCCGTGTTCTAAATCTTGAGTTTTGAATGAATGTGTGTATTGAATGAATGAATTGATGAAAGTAAGAATGTTTGGCGTTACTCGTAATTACCAACTGGTTCTTTCTCGCTAGTTCCATCATGGAGGGACGGCAGCCCGGTCGCCCGACCCGCAAATGAGTTGCGCCGGACGGTCACTTGACCGACCAGTCTGCCGCGAGGCTTTTGCGGAGGGGGGAGGATAGGAGGCCGCCAAACCAATGGAATGCACGCAGAAAGTGCCAGAGGGAATTAGGAGTAAGGTCGGCAGGTCAGACATGCACGCGAAGTGCGGTTCCAGACCCGTCGGCTGAAGGAAGAGGGGGTGAGATTAGTCGGTAGGCGGCCTCGCCACGCGGTGAAGCGTGCTGGGCTGAATCCGACACACCTGGGACACCTTCCCAGACGGTCTTTTTGAAGATTCTCACCTCCCAAAAAAAAAAAAAAGTATAAGTGCCCTAAAAAACTGTTTTTAAGTTATTAGGGTCCTAAACTCTATACATTTTTTTAACGAATTTTTAATGAGATTTGGGCATGAATTGGTACCAAAACTCCTTTTGGCTCCGGCAAGCTTGCCTCATCTTCACCACTTTTTTAGGCCACGAGCCGCCGCTGGCGAAAGAAAAAAATATTAAAATTTATAGAATAGTACATCAATCAGATTTTGTATAAATAGTTAATTATTTTTATCTATTGAATAATATAATTGCTGTTGGCCCTGCACCTTAAGAATAGTGGTAAAAAAAAATAGTAGTCAAATTCACCGGGATTCCGAATTCAACTCTTTCCGCAATGTGTAACGGGCACTTCATTCTCCATTATAAAGTTTTTTATTGCTAGCGGGGCCTCGTAAGCCTCGTAACCTGAGTGTTACGCTCGCAAGCGTAACACTCAGGTTAGGGATCTCGTGTCAGCAGATGTTCATACGTAAGAAAACTAACCAAAAGCGGCAGTCGCGTGATGATCACCTAAGAAAAACGATTGGTGAAACTATCAGACCAACTGACAAAGGTTGAAATGTTGGTTGATCCCAAGTAATTTCGCCTATTCTTTGTGCCATCTGCTATTCCATATGTCAACTGTTTTGCTGTGGAAATATTATTTGAGATCTGTTGCTAATAGTTTTAGATGAAGCAAGTTCAAAACCACTACTTTTAGACCATGATATAAATTTATCGAGCTGATCTTGTAGTACTTTGGCCATGCTCTGTATACCTATTATTAGTTTTCTTTAAGAATATTATAAGATCATCCGCATACAATCTTGCTTGAATTATTTCATTCATTCATGTATATTATGGAAATTCATACTGTAAACGGAATGATGCCCATGCTCCTATAATTACAATTATGTGAATATACGATTATCAAAACCTATGGGGTGATCTTTCTGCTACGAACATATCAGGCGAAAAAACTAAAATACATTAAGTTTGTTTATAAGAGGAAAAACTTTTGAAGCAAAAATTCGAGACCAACTCTAAATTTCGGTTGTGTCCATTTTTTTAGACCAAAGAAAGTATAGAAATTTTACTGATACATTTTTTAAACTCTATAAAAACTATAAAAACATTAGACAATAGCGAATAAAATAAAAGACTTTGTAGGCAAACAAACGAAGCACTAAACCTACCAATTTTTCACAGCAAAATAAATCGATGGAAAACTTTTTGCATTCGATTCGGAATGGTATTCTGGAAAGTTTGTGAATAAAATTCATGTTGGTAAAATAAAAATTGCATTTTGTGCATAAGAAAAATACATTTTCAAAGTGCATAGAAATTGAACAATTTGCAACTAAGAAAATATCGACAGGAATTAGTTAAATTTTATAACTCGGAGGTTTTCGTAAGGTAAATCGCTGAACACGAATATGTTTCTCACGAGTATGAGCAGCATTGATCCTCGAGCTATCTTGAGCACAAAGTGGACCTCGTTTCCTGGAGTTTTATGTTAGTTTCCTTCGAAATCAGTCAAAACTTACCTCTGAAAAGGTTGCCCAAGCCATTAAAAAGCTTAAAAATAATAAATCACCAGAAACTGATCAAATTTGTAGTGAGCTCTACAAGAAGGGTGGCGACGCCCTGCTACAAACACTCCCTAAACGTTTACTTCTTTTCTGGTAAAATGAGACCACCCCCTGTGAAAGGTCTCAAGACGTGATATGCCCGTTACATAAAAAAGCGATCAGCTCCAGAATAACAACTACACAGGTATAACTCTGCTACCAATTGCTTACAAAATACTAGCAAACACTTATGAATATATACTCTACGAAAGGCTACAAGTTTACATAGTTGGAAAAAACTAGGCCGGATTTACCCCAGAAAAATCAACAATTGACCAGATTCACTCAATAAGACACGAGAAAACATTAGAATGTAACATTGAAATCCATTATTGTGGATATCGTATGCAAGGCTACATACGACAGTGTCAAGAGAACAGTACTATACTAATCAATGAGTGAGTTTGATATACCAGAAAAAACTTTATCCTTTGAGATAAAGGATAAACTCAGACAAGGGAATACCCTGGCTTGCCTCCTATTTAACATTGCTTTGGAAAAGGCAGTCCGAGACACACGAATTAGAGACGGTGCAATATATCGATACAAATCTTAGCATACGCTGATGACATTGATATACTACGACGGTTCGATAAGTACCTAGCCTACAAAAAGAGCAAAAATTTTGGAAAAATGGCGATTTATTTTTAACATAGTTTATTTTTAGCTCGATAAACTTGACCCAACAATGCTCCAACTTGTTTAACCCGTCTGAAAAATATGTTTTCCCGAGGTCTGCGAAGCAGGCTTCCGTGGTGACGACGACCTCCTGTTTCGACTTAAATTTCTGCCCGGCGAGTGCCGTGGGAAATGTTTCAAATTTGGAAACAAAAAAAATCACACGGTGTCAAATCTAAAGAATATGGTGGATGGGGTAACAGTTCGCAGCCCAATTCGACCAATTTCGCTATGGCGACGGTGGAAGGATGAGCTGGTCGGTTGTCATGGTAGAAGAGCAATTTTCCTTTGGAGAATGGGGTCATTTTTTCTGCAATTTAGCGCCTAATCGGCCCAATAATTTGGCGTAATAAAACCCCGTGCTTTTGCCATTCTCCAGGTAGTCGATGTTGATCGCCCCTTGTGAATCCCAAAAAATTCGCCTTTCCCGCCGATAGGACAGCCTTCGCCTCCTTCGGAGCACGTTCTCTGGGTGCCGCCACTGTTTCGACTGTTTCTTGGTCCCTGGTTTCATGGACCAATGGATTCATGTTGCGTCAAAGGTTACGAAACGATGCAGAAACTCCTTCGGTTTACCTTTAACAGCGTCAAACACTACTCTGAAGTGATCTCACGGTTAAGCTTGTTGTCTGGAGTGAGCAAATGCGGCAAGTATCACGCTTTCAGCAACTTTCTCATGTCCAAAATTTCATACAAGATATGACATAGTCGGTCTTTTGAGATACCTACTGTCTCAGTTATCTCGCGTATCTTCAGTCAGCGGTCTGCCAAGATGAGATCGTGGACTTTTGTCACGTTATCCTTCGTGGAAGCCGATTTCGGGGTACCTGGGCTCATCAAAAACCAACGTGCGACCACGTTGAACCAATTTTTGAGGGTTGCCATCGAAGGAGAAGAGTCACCGTATACAACATCCAAGAGCTCTTTGATTTCGCTACGCGATTTCTCTTGCGAAAACAAGAATCGAATCGACGTCAATTGCTTATTTCCCATTTTTCTAAAATCCGCGCACACGCTCGCTTTCACACAAAACTATGGGTCCGATTGGCTGAAATTTTAACATTAGTCGTCTACAAGAATATATTACACGATAGTAGATTCCTCTTGAGATAGTAGCGCCATGGGGCGGAGAGGCTACGTACTTATCGAACCGCCTACGTAATAGGGCGACGAAACAGGTCGGTCTAGTCATCAACGAGGACAAGTCACATCTTTAAACGTGTTGACAGCTTCACATACCTTGGCTCGCTAGTGACTACTACTAACAAAACAAGAAAAGAAATTAAACGAATAAACCCTAAATATAGGGCATATTACGGATTTCAAAAACAATTCCACTCAAGAAATATAAAAAAAACTAAAATTATTATATACAAAACACTGCTGAAACCGGTCCTCACATATGGGGTGGAAACATGGACTCTGGGAATATTCGAGCGTACGGTACTCCGCAAAATATTTGGAGCTATAAACGATCAAGGGCAGTGGCGCAGAAGATAATTTCGAATTATATCAAGTCTTTAATGAACTAGAAGTCGTAACATTCATTAAAACATAGCGACTTAGATGGGCTAGATACAAAATACGAATGCTTGACAATATGATTGCTTAAAAGCTAATGACAGGAGTACCTATAGGAACAGGAAGAAGGCCGACCGCAAATTAGGTAGTTATATGGAGTTAGGACCGACTTAGGGATACTAGAGATCAGAAGATATTATATTCGTATTCAGCAACCTCGATAATACCCGAGTAACAAAATTGAACAGAATTGAAAATTGGTAGGTTTAGTGCTTTTTGTTTAGTGGTTCATTTCCTCGCCTATTTTAGCTTGCAGAGACAAGCATGAAAGAGATAACAAACAGTAATTTCGAAATACGGTTCTCAATATCGGTTTCTGTTACTAAGACTTTCACAAACAACTGATAAACAAATTATTCAAATTATGCTTTGTTAAAATTTCATCGAAATATTTTACGCATAATTAGAAATTGTATTATTTATTGGGATATCGAAGATATTAATTTACTATTTTAGTGTATGTTGTCTGTGTGCAGAGAAGACAGATTTTTACATAATACCGGTATATCCCGAGTAATTGCCTTGTTACTACGTATAGTCAGCTTCATTGTGCTTATAAACAATCGATTATTATATCCGAACGACGGTGTTACATTCGATGAGTAACGATTGGATAAGGACGAGATTTTTTTAATAAAAATTCTCATATCGGCTGTATTGGAACTAATGGTCTCTGAGTTTGTACACTCAGTTGACGCTCTTACAACTACTGCTTTACCAAGGCAGTTAGAGAGGAGTTGGGCTTGGAACAGATCATAATAATAATAGTGCGCTAATCTAAGTTGACAATAAAATTAAGGGAAAAGTAATATGAAACTATGTTTCGTACTCTTTAATATGTGAATCTGTTGTTTAACGAGATAACTTAGAACAGAGATAGTCTATTGTTAATATAAAAAATATATTTTAAATATTTAATTTTATCCTAATAATAAAGAATCAAAGAAATCAATATTTTGCTCTAGAGGGTATGGAATTAATTAATAAATTAGGAAAACTATATTCCATACTTCTCTCTAAACATCTTGGTGGCGCAGTAGTGAAAGCTTCAACTGAGCGTACAAACTCAGAGGCCGTGAGTTGAAATCGGTGTAGAGATCAGAATTTTTATTTAAAAAAATATGTTTTTTATCCGATCCGATTTAATTTGTATATTTTTACATCCGGATATAACTTATCATTTAGTAGATACTAAGTATCTCAATTTGTGAACTTGTTATAACTAAGTATTATTTAGGTCAATGCGACAATTTTGTCAAAACGGCTATTACATATTTTTTAGACATATGCTACAGCAAGTAACGGAAACGGTCGGAGTTTTACTTCTTTCTATTTCTATCAGTAACAAAATATTAATTGAATCACAGCAAACTACCCAAGGAAATTTCTTTATCTTAAGGCCATCCTCCCATTCGAGCAAAAACAACGTCTAACTATACTCTGCCATGTACGCAACAGCCAAAAAAACGTGAAATTCGATACTCATATTCTGTGTGAAAAGAAAAACTAAAAGTGTGTGTGGGAATCTTATCCCTAAAAATTAACGTAATCGTCTTAAATGGTGCCCAGAACGATTGACTTAGGACCAAGAGTGGAACGGTGTTGTCTTTAGTGATAAATCTCTTTTCTCTCGCATCATGACTGAGCCAGAATCAGAAGACTACATGCTGAAAAACGAATCGAATCTGAACTTTAGTACCTTGTTTAAGCTTACGCTTCTTCAAGGACGGTTTGCTCCCTTTTTTGGGTAGTCGTAGCTTTTGAGGGGGCGAGCAACGTTAGTTAGAGGTAATGGACTTTGACAAGAGCTATGAGTCATGCCGATGCAGTACACAAGTTCTTGTAAAATTTCATTAGCTATACGAGTAGTATTTTTTGGAATGATACCTTTTCTTTTTCTTACCCCATCCAGGGTGTCTTTGATGTCAATGTCCCAGTTAATGGTCCTGCTAAAATGAACTTCCAACTAGGACGAGTTTCTGTAATCAAGAGCTTCTTATTGGAGGACTATCTGGTTTCTCACAGCATTACGGCTGTGAGGGGATTTGAATAAAATTAATTGAGTTTTGGAGGGATTGAGTATAACTCTCCATTTGTTGCACCACCATCTTTTACCATTAGTGAAAAGAGAATTCCACAGTATTTTGTCGAATGGTACGTGCACCGCACTGTTGGGATTATGGTGTTGGGTGCCATCGCTTATGGTTCAAGGTCTCTCCAATCTTGGTAAGAGGGAACATGACAGATCAGCGATACGTAGGAGAAAATCCAAATTTTTCAGCACGATAACGCTAGGTCACACATTGAGAGTTACTATAGATTTATTTGAACAGACTGTTTATATTAATGCATTATATTATATTAAATTGTATATTTGTTTTAGCACCTGGCTGGGAATATTTTGGCTATACCACTTGCACAGGATATGGTTTTCTTGTAATTATATATGCTTTTACCATATATGGATATTTAAAGTTTTATCTGTTAAGAACATCTACTTATTTACTATTTAAAAATGATATTTTTAAGTCAACGTTCTTCAAATTGAATAATGCTATCGACAATCATGCAACATCATGTGTGTTATTAAGGTAAATGTTTTTGTATAATTAATTATATTCTTTGTAAATTTTCATTGTATTTTTATATTTTGGCCAATATTTAAAAGCTTAAATCCAAAATTTTAAATATCTCAGTCGACAAAAGTGCCATAAATGTTATACTAAATTACACAAGACAAATTGAGGCGACTTTCTATAAATTTCTAAATAAGTTTAGATCATGCATTAAAAAATAAAGAAATTTTATTCATAAGCAATCCATTGTTGAATCAGGTATTGGACGAATTGATATTTAAATATAAAAAGGATGATAACCAAATATCTTTAATAAAACATATCAATATTGCTAGTCAAGGAACATGCTTCTATATGGAAAATCGTCATAGTGCTTCCCCAAGGGAAGTAATTTTTTTAAATGAAACATGCATATATGCCAATAGAACCAAAATAAATTTAAATCTTTGTATGTAGGTATATTAAAAAAAAAACCCTTAAAAGGGATACATCAAAAAAACAAACGTTTTCGGAATAATAATTCCATTATCAGGTTAAAAGCAGGTTAACATGCGTGAGCCACCAAAATATTATGGTGAAACCCTTTACAAAAATTGAAGTTACCAAAAAATGTACATGTTGTTGTTAAAAATGAATGATGTTTAATATTTTATTAGCTTTAACTTCAGGCAACATATAACCATGCCTCACGTGAGTACCAGCCTCCGGAGGGTAAACCTCTTCAAACGGACTTCAGCTGGTAACTGATTTTGATTTGATTCGTATTTCGTATGATTCGTATCATTGATGACGCATAGGTAATCTTTCATTTTTCCGACTGTATATGTTCCGAAAGATTTCCGCGGTTATTACAATTAAACCTAAAGCTAAGATTAATACTATTACAAGAATTAATATTAAACTCAATAGGCTTCCGTGTTGAACAGCGTCGATTATCACTGCGCCGAGCTTTCGACATCCTTTCTTATGTCTTCTTCTGGGCTTCTGAGGTCTCCGTCTACCGAGCCCCCAGATACTACTACACTGATAACTAATCAATAAACTACTGTAGTAGCCGTTGAAGGTAGCCTATCAATCCCTAATTGTACACTTGTTTCAAAAAATCAGCTAGTGGGCCAAAATATTTCTCAAATTGGGTGGCCAACATCTGGGGCAACACATTTCAATCGTAGAAAATATCCAAGTTATTTTATGTTCATTTTCATGCAAGAATTTAGTGCTGCTAATGTTTGTATTTGTCGACATAGCTAAATTAAATAGTCGTGGTCCATTATCATTATTGCTTTCATGAATTGTTTCTTTCCTGGCGACTTCTTCGTTATTTTCATCTTTTCAAATTTTTGCGTTGTCCCCAAATACCATAAATATATCATTCGTAGGTATGTCTTCACAGTCTCTTCAAGTTGTTTATAAAAACTCAACTTATCCTCGTCGCTTGCATCTTCTGTATCATAAAAGTTAATTATTGATATATTGATTTGCTTGTTTTTTATTTTGATATAGGAAATTCTTTCACTAGTTGCTCTAAACTCTATATTTTTCTGTCTTCATTTTCTGCTTATTATGCAAGCTGTTCCATTTATTCCTTGCTTCTCTTGCCCTGCGTAGTAAAGTATGAGGCTTTTCTTTTCTATTTTCCTTTCTTTTTCACCTTATCGCCTGATGTGCCAGTATGTCTTATTTATATTTCTCATTTGTTAAGCTATTTCTTGAATTTTTCCTACTGCTGACATAGTTTTTACATCCAAGTTCCGATTTCTACTTTGTTCTGGTTTTTCCTATCATAATTTTTCGTTTTATATTTTATTTTTTCTGTAATCCCTAAATTAATTACTTCCATTTTTGTTGCTCTTTAGTTTTTATGTTTATCAAATTCGTGTCCATTTCTTTTACCTGGTCAGTTTTATTAAGCTCTTTCTTTTATTCTGCATTATTTTTTTGATATATCTAATTATAAACTTTTTTGTCTGATACGCCCTCCTATTGCTTTTACTCAATTCTTATTTCTTAATTTCTTGATTTTTGCTTGTTTCTCATTAGTTTTTCTTTATTTTCCAGATCCTTTAATTTAATTAAGCATATCCTATCTCCAACTTTCCTTGCAAATTTCACGTCTATCAGAATGTCTAATTGTTGTCCTATGAAACTTGCTTATTGTGCTTTTTAGTTTATCTGTATCTGTTGTGTCGATCATTAGTTCTGTCGCTATAACGTTGTTGTTCATTTTTTGATTCTGCAACCATTCTACGTTTTTTCATAAGCCTTTCAATGCTTTTCTTATTTTTTAATTTTTCTTTATTACCTTTTCGTAATTTTACGATCATGTTTTCATTCTTTAACATCCTGATTTTTTTCCTTAATTCTTCTTGTTGTATGCACATTTCTTTAACATTTTTCATATTAATCTTCTGCATTAAATCTAGCAACACCGCGGAAAAGGCCAGCTCCCAGTTTACACATCGAAGAGCTATTTCTAAAATCTGAATCCACTTAACAACTTTCACAATTTTCAGTTTAGCTCTCTTTATACACTTTTCTTATATCTAGCAACTTCGCTTTTAAAGCTTACCAGAATTAATTCCTTAATTACCGATTTACACTTTTCGATAAGATAATTATCAAAGCAAACAAAAGGTGCTTAAAAAACTTTTCAGTATTTCTCTTCAAAGTCGAGATAAATAAAGGCTGAAAACTAAACACCTGTAAAACAGTAGGTTAAAATCTCACTCTTATGTCCAGTCCTGCACATTGTTTAGCACTACGCTGGGATTAGGTTCTGTTTATGATTTATAATTTATTTCTCACTATTTCTCAAGAAAAATCAGGATAATCGAAGTTTGGATAGATCAGGATATTTGTTGGCCAAGGGACATACCTATTGATAACTCTATTCTTGAGGAGAGAGGCTTGAGTATAAAAGTTTATAATTATTGTATTTTAAAGTATATTAGTAGTGTCGCCAAAGTGACCAATCACGACACAGATTGGTACTTTGGCCGGACAATCACAAAGCTCGTTATTAACTGCTTTGTCATTGGCCTCCTGGCGAAAGATTGCTGCGAATTCTCAAACACAAAGTGTATAAAACAGCAGCATATCTTCCGATCGGGATCTAGTCTTCTTACACTACTAGCCCCGCCAGACCTTGTTGGCTTGGTGCCACTACCACCACTACTTTGAGTTTTATCATTAATTGAGTAACGAACTTTCGTTGAAGACGTCGAAACAAAAAGAAAACTTCATCAACTTAGAAGAATAAGAGCCAGCGAGTTGACTGAGAACGTTCCCTGCTAGATAGACATGACCATTGAAATAGAAAAAGACAGTCTTCTTCTTCTTCTTAGCGACAGTCCCTTATAGACTAGCGAGGCCCGGCAAAACTTCTCGCAACGCAGAAGCCCAATTCACATTAAACTCCACGAACACGAGGATAAAGTCGAAAAACTTACGATCCTCTTAAGCAACCCACTACCCGAGACACTAGTGGTAATCGTCAAGAAGAAGGATGGCACATTTCGATTTTGTGTTGATTCTCGTAAAATCAACAAGATAACAGTTGACGAGGTCTCCGCCCTGCAGCCAATCCACAATGCAATTAAAGAACTAGAAACGGCGAGAATATTTTCGACATTAGACTTGAAGAGTGGTTTTTGGCAAATATCACTACACGAAGATTTGATCCCGTTAACAGCATTCAGTCTATCCAACGGATCGTCTTATGAGTTCGTAGTTATGCCATTCGGACTTAAGAATGAACCTGCAGCCTTTTAAAAATTGGTTACATCAGTCTTCGCTGGTTTCATAGTCGAATTCGTGAAGGTCTATATGGACGACATAATTATATATTCCAACTCCTGGGAAGACCATCAGAAACATCTTCACCTCGTCCTAGAACGACTCAGAACTCATGGAGGGTTTCGTTGAAGAAATGTCGGTTTACTACCAACACTTTAGAGTATTTGGGCCACAAAGTAACCGACACAGATACTCAACCCTTGGAAAAACATTGTAAGAAAATCAAAGGTTTTCAGCAACATAGATTAAACAGGGACGGTATAGTTTAAAATGTTTTAATCTTCCATTTAGATAACTAAAAATTCATTCCTCGCATATGAAACAATATTTCTTAGGTTTAAACTCTTTAACCCCTAAAAATTACCCCTGAAGACGACTGCAATGTTAAAAATAGTTTTGTATACATTAAAATTCTAAACATATGTAGGTATTTAAATTAATAAAACTTTGCTTACGAAACATTATTTGTTTGGTTGTAACTTTTTTAACCCTTATAAACTATCCCCATGCAAATAGTAATAACAGTACAAAGCACTCAATATTATTTGAATTTTTTTATTAATTATAAAATATAGACAATACGTAAAAATTATGGAAAATTATGTAAAAATAGTACAAAAAAACCAGGAACCATCACAATCACTTGATACATCTTCATAGATTTCATCTCCTTCTTCGTTAATTGGAGGGCAGTTTTGACAATTATCTCCCGAGCATATCGCACACGTGACATTACAAAATAAATCTAGCTTTCTAAAACCACACGAAAATCCGCAACCTTTTGTGCAATTACAAAAAATCATCTTTACCAGCTCCTCTGGCGGAAGAAAACATTCTTACTGGTTGTAGAGATTCTGAATCTTTGAACCTTGCCGAATCAATTATATTTATATTAAAAAGAAAAAGACAGTTAAGATTTTATTTCACGTATAGGGAGCTTGCGCATCCGTTTATACGTATTTCAGCCCAATAGGCATCATCAAAACGGCTTTCGCAAACGCTCTGAACGTGAAATAAATCTTTTCTGTCTTAGGAAGCAACTCTAACATGGCTTCGTATAGACGCAATGTAGCGACATCTAATAATAAAATCGTAGACTAATTTTCGAAACCAAATTCAAGAATTCCGGTTTAATCTGTGCCTTCTAAGAATTGCAAGGCAAAACAGACGTTGATTTCCCAGTCATAACTGAGTTTATAAGTATAGTCTTTTAATTTTCTCATTGAGAGCACCACTGTAGACACAAGCGAATATAATTTAACAGCAGTATCCTATTTCAAGTAGCTAGTTTCTATGTACATTAGCCCAGGGGAACCGACGGCTTAACGTGCCCTCCGAAGCACGGTGAACGGCTCGTATTATTTTTAGAAATAAAAATGTCGTTGTTGGTGCCGAGATACTTATCTATAAAATTATTATGTTTAAAAAAAAATCCACAAGGAAAATAATTCCTGCAGTTGGCTGTATAGCACGAATCACAAAAAAGAGGTTAATCTTTGTAAATGGGTATATTTTATAAAAACCCTTAAAAGGGCTACATTAAAAACACGAACGTTTTCGGAACAACAGTTCCATCATCGGGTTAAAAATACCTTAAATAAGTATAAACCATTTAATTAAAGCAAACGTGGTTTAAAATTTTGACTAAGGTTAAAAAAGCAAAATGGTTATACTTACAGATTAACATGCCTGAGCCACCAAAATATTAGGGTAAAAACCCTTTAAGATATATAATGTTATCAAAGATTGTACATAATATTATTAATACTATTTGATGTTTAACATTTTAATTAAATTTTACTTCAGGTAACATACACCCATGCTTTAAGTGAGTTCCAGTGTCCGGAGAGTAAACCTCTTCAAATGGACTTTAGCTGGTAACTGATTGACAAGATACCCATTACAAGATTACAAGATTAGATCTCTAATTAAAAGTTGATGCACTCGAAACAGGTGGTGTTCACACCAAGATATACATTTTAATCGGTGATATCTCCATTGGTTTTTACGGTACAGAAGTTTATAAAACATGAGAATGTTTACTAAAAAAAGAACTATATTTTTGTACTTTATACAAAAATATAAAAAAAGAACATTTTTTTAGAAATTTTCTAAATATACGATACAATTTAATATAACTTTTTCAAAAGTAAGGTGTTTTAAACCAATCAAACTCATGGATCTAATGATGAACACTAAAAATAAAAGTAAGGTGTTTTAAACCAATCAAACTCATGGATCTAATGATGAATACTAAAATAAAATGTAATTTAAAAGAAAAATGATAAATTTGGTTTTCAGTGGATTAAAATATTCGAAGAATCTTCCTTTTACGAGATGTAACTTACTCAGTTTACATGAAAATGACTTGTTGGAGTGCTCATTTTAAAGGTCTTTTCATAGACTATATAAAAAACGTTAGTTTCTTAACCCCGGAAAAATTAACCCTTTTCTTACAATGCAACGTTGAATGAATTGATCCAAATATTCGCAAAAAATGTCTTTTTTCACCGACCATATCTCTTATTAAAATTAAACTTAATTTTTATTTTACACACTTTTGCCATCAACCAGTATTGACTTTCTGAAAAAACTCCAACAAACAAATATATATATATATATATATATATATATATATATATATATATATATATATATATATATATTGTTATGATGTGTTGTTGTTTGAATGATGAGCAATGAGTATTTTTAATAATATAGGGTTTTTATCGCGGTTCTCAAAGAATTAGTTTGTAAGTACTTTTTTAAATTATCTTTATTATAACTATTATGAAACACACATATATATCTAACCTAGCCAATGTAAATTTAAAATAAACTATCTTTAAATTGATGTTCTTATAAAACTAATTAAATTCTATAGACAATGTTAAATTTAAACAAACTATCTTTAAAATTGAAATTGTTATAACACTAACTAAATTATATTAACAAAATTTTGTACCTTTCTTTCACTGAATGCCTAAATGAACTGTTTTCTACTATATAGATTCTAATCACCACTGAATGTCTTCGTACTTCGGTTATCCTTGTTTTTGTGAAATTTCTTTTTCCAATTATCAGCTTCTACCAATTTAAGATATATTTTTCTTCACCAGCATTTATATACCACCAAGCAAACCAGCAAACACCATTTATATTTATTCTTCTTTTCAATATACCAATATCCAATTATTATAAGTTGATTTATACTAATCTCCAATCATAATATAATTTTAATTCCTTCCAATGTCCATCCAATATTCTTCTAATATACTTTTATAATCTTCAATAATTATTTGTGTATAATTATAAATGTGCATTAAATATATGCATAATTTTTAATCTTCATTTAACTCACTATATTAAACAATTGGACTATCTCCAACTAACTTTCATATTTCTTATTAAACTGCTTGACTGACTTACTAAAACTGTGAACAATTGACTTCACTAACTAATCTACTAACTTTCATAATAAACTGCTTGACTTCTGACTAAAAACTCCATCTTGAATCCAAATCACGGGTATTTATATCTTTTGGATATTCTAGAACCATCTCGTAAGATATCATGTTCTATTTAGTTCTATTTAATACATGTCTGAATTTTCTGGAACAAACCATTTCGCAAACATGGCCATCTCCGGTGATCCAGAGAATTCCATTCTTTTCTATTATTAATTTTGTTGACATTTAGGCTTTTCAGATCAGAATAAACATTCAAATTAGTAACTAACACTCTAATTTAATAAAATACACATTTCAAACAATATAACCCCACTTATATTCGTAAAATTCTTAAAATGACACTTAGGAATGGAGGGTATAGTGTGTTGCCTAGTCACATGGCTCACTTAAAAATATCTACAAAATCATAACTACTAAAATACAACTTTTTACAATTATTATATGATAATTTCTTAAAAATACCCTCACATAAATAATTTTTATTAAATTCTCTAGTATATAACTTATTTAAAACAACCAAATATCTAATATTATGTAGTATATAACTTATAAATTATTTTCTATAAACCCTAATCGTATCAATACCCCAAAATAATATTTAAAATAAATAATTTACTTATTATTTTTTTAAATATTAATTTTCTCATACCTTATTAAATTTAATAAATTAATAATTCAATTTTTTTTTTTTTTATTATTTAAAATGTGTTAAATACATCCCTGTTCGCTGTCTATGTCAAAGCAGAGAACAACGGAGCACAGTTCGGCTATTCTATGGTCAAACTGTCATGTCAAATGGGGCAATGGATGCGATATCAGAGAATAAAATATAACCTTAATTAAAAATATAATCTATATTGTGTTCTGTTTATTTATAGACAAAATCTAGGAATTATTTCCATTCAAAATAACTTTCATCAATATAAATTGGTAAGTTTTTTCACTTTATTATATTAGAAAGACATTTTTATAGCAATTATAGTATCAATTTTGTGTCTAACCCCAAATTATGATTTTTAGGGTACAAATTAATTTCCATATATACAAAATTCAACAAGTATGATGTCAAATTGATTCAAAATAATGAAATCTACCATCTACCATTTAACAAATCAAGTCTATTGAATAAAATGGATATATCAGTAAGTTATTAGTGTTATTATATTTGTGTTAAAGGTATAGAAATCATTATTCAATCTCTTCATGACATTGAAAAATGTCGTTGATATGAAACATGCCTCTTAGTCTGTTCTCTGCATCTATTAACACATAACTATTTAGTCCATTCTGATTTTCAATTATGTATGGACCTTCAAACATTGGTTGTAATTTTTTACAACGATTTTCTTTAACATTACTTTTTCTAAGTGAACGAATTAACACTAGGTCTCCTTTTTGAAATGTGATTGGTTTTTTTATATTTCGATTTTGTCTTCTGATATATTTTTCAGCTTTCCTCCTAATTCGGTTATTCACTTTCTGCATTACTTGTTCTAACATATCCTGATTATATTCACTAATCCACTTTCTGTTTCCTATATGGCCAAACATTAAATATTCTGGTACTTCTTCTGTATTCAAATTATGTGTATTATTTAAAAAATACTCTACTTGTGGTATATGTTGCTGCCAAGTTTCGTGTTGATTTTGGCACAGTATCCTTAAATATTTTATAACTTCTTTAATATATCTTTCTGCAGGATTTGCCTGAGGATGTCTGATACTTGTAAAATGAATGTTGATTCCCTTTTTCTCACAAAATGTCCGAAATTTTTGGTTGTTAAAATATGTAGCATTATCTATTATGCAATTTCTAAATGGTCCTATTTCTTCGAAAAATTGATTAATATATAATTTTAATGTTTTAACATTTGTTCTGGAGCAGGGATATAGTTTAATAAATTTTGTATATAAATCAACTATCACTAGTATATGCTTTTTTCCTGTTGGACTGAGAACTAAATTTGAAATAAAATCCATGGAAACTGTATTTAGTTTTTCATATACAACATTAGATTTATATGTGTTCTGGTTTTTGAAATTCTTTTCTTTGTTTAGTTGACATATTGGGCATTGGGTAGTAATTTCTTTTGCTATACTTATGTCATTCTTTGCAAAATAATTGTCCCTAAATAGCATCCATAGCTTTCTTGAACCAATATGCATATAATTGTTATGTAAATTTTTCAATATTTTCTTTGCTAAAGTTCTAGTTATTACATATACTTCTATGCCATTTATTATTTTATAATATACCCCATCTTTCCTAAGGACTTTTTGTTTTTCACTCAAATTGATCTGATCTCTTATAATTTCTTCTTTAGAATATAATCCAGTACTTTCTACTAATTGATTTAATCCAATTTTTATTGTTCGCTGCCCTTTTTGTGGTATATTTTCTAACCTTGATAAAGCATCTGCCACTATATTGGATTTTCCAGAAATGTATTTGATTTCAAAGCAGTATTCACTAAGTATTAGACTCCACCGATGTATTCTACTGTTTTCATATTTGTTATTTAATATAGACGTTAAAGCTTGGTGATCTGTTTCTATTGTAAATTCATTACCCAACAAATAAAATCTTAATTTTGTGACACAGTGTATTATACTTGCTAGTTCTAATTCTGAAACTGAGTAACCCTTTTCATGTGGCTTTGTAATTCTTGAAATGAATTGTATTGGGTATTCGACCCCATCATGTATTTGTAATAATACCCCTGATAATCTCTCTATTGATGCATCTGTTCTTAATATGAATGGCTGTGTGTAGTCAGGATAGTATATTTTCAAATTTGACAGAAAAATGTTTTTAATTTCTTGGAATGCTAGTTCTCTTCTCTGATCCCATCTCCATTTTACACCTTTTCTCAGTAGTTCAAGTAATGGAATTTCTTTTATACTTAGATCTGGTATCATCCTTTTATAATAATTAATTATTCCAATAAATCCTCTTAAAGTTCTTAAATTGTGTGGTGTTTTATATTCCTGAATGACTTGTGTCCGTTCTGGATCCATGTCGATTCCCTTAGTGTTAAGTTTATAACCTAGATATATGACTTCTTTTTGAAAAAATGTACATTTTTCTTGATTTATTTTTAGTCCAACTTTGTCTAATCTATTTATTATAATTTTTAGGTGTTTCTCATGATCTTCAGCCGTTTTAGAAAAAATTAATATATCATCAATGTAGTGAATTACAAAATGTTCATATTGATCCAAAATATCATGAAGACATCTACATAGAGCACTGCAAGATGATTGAAGTCCAAATGGTACTACTTTGAATTGATATACTACTCCATCTATCTGAAATCCTGTATACTGTCTACTTTTTCTTTCTAGAGGTATTAACCAAAAGCTATGCTGTAAATCAATTTTAGTGAAAAATGACATTCCTGTAATTCTTCCTAATATTCCATCTATACTCATTGGTGCTTCAAATTGCTTTTCAGTGATCTTGTTAATATTCCTTGCATCCAAACATAACCTGATTTCACCTGATCTTTTACGCACTACTACTATAGGGTTGATAAAACGTGTATCTGCCTTCTCAATGATTCCATCTTCTAACATATTATTAATTGTTTTGTTTACTTCTTCTCTGTATTTATATGGTATTGGGTATGATTTTGTTTTAAAATCTTTTTCTTCTTTAACTTTTATACTATGGATATAATTTTGTGCAATTCTATTTTCTTTATTGACAAGTCCCTTGTGTTGCTGCAATATGGAAATGACTATTGATTTATATTCTTCAGGGCAATTTAAAACTTTCATTATATCTTCTTCTTTACAAATAAAATTATTCTTCATTATGTACTCATTATTCCTTGCTTCCAATTTTACGCACTCCGCCTCGTAGGCATCCATCTGCTTAAAATTTCCATTCCTTAAATATTCATTACAATAATTATTCTTTACATTCTTCTGGGACATTTCCCTATCATCAAAATACATTTCTTCTTCATAAACATCATTATTTTCTTTTAATAATAGCCTATCAACTCTTATTCCTTCTTCTACCTCATCTTTCTGCATAAATTTAATTATTTGCCCTTCCAAAGTTACCATTTTTTCTTCAAAATCTATCTTTACTTTCTTCTTTTCCAATTCATCATTTCCCATTAATATATCAACACATAAATCCTTGACAATAAATCCTTGCATATTAATTTCTTTATTAAGAATATTAATTTTAAAATTGGCTAGTTTATCAATTTCACCCAACTTCTTATTATTTGCACCAATAATTTTAATTTTTGGAATCTTTATTATATCTGATAGTTTTAATGTATTAAAAACAAAATTCTCCGAGACTAAAGTACTTTCTGAACCAGTATCTATCATAATCTTAATCATTTTATTTTTGGCCAAAGCATTTATATAAATTAAATTAATAGATTCAATAATTTTCTCTTCATCTAAAGAAATAAATTCAGAAGGTTTTTCATAATAGCAATGGCCTAACTTGTAATTCAGAAAGTTTACTGCACAAAATTTTGATTATTAGAATTGTCAGATTGTATCTGACCACTTGGATCTGATGTCCTATGTCTTTCCCTACTATGACTTCTACTCACATTTTCTTGCCTTGTACGATTTCGTTCCCTGTCTTCGCAGCTCCTATTCCTTCAAACACAATTTACCTGTCTGTTATAGCTAGGTCGCTCTGTATTTCTTCTATTGTTAAAATCTTGTCTATTATTATTAGTACTGTTATTAAAATGTTGTCTATTATAATTAGTATTATTATTAAAATTTTGTCTATTATAACTAGTATTATTATTAAAGTTCTGTCTATTTGGATTACTGTTAGTATTATTAAAATTTTGTAAACTATCACCATACCTAGTATTATTGTTATATGATTGTCTATATTGTTGATTATCATTTTTATTATATTGAAAGTTATTGTTGTTTTTTCTGTTGTTATTATTACTTGTCATATTGCCTCTTTGTATTCTTTGAATAAAATTAATAAAACTATCTATTGTTTGAATATTTTGTACAGTTACGGTTTGCACAACATCAGCATCAAAATGTCTAGATACATTTAAGACTGTTTCATCCTCTCTAAGTGGTGGTTCTAAATATTTTGCAACTGTTATCAATTTCAATGCATAATCTACCATATTTGATTTTAAATTTTGATTATACTTTCCAAAATATAGAATTTCTCTAAACTTGGCTTGCTCTAATTCACCCCAATAATAATTTAAAAATTTATTTTCAAATGTTTGAAAATTATCTAAATCATTCTCAATACTAGCAAACCAAGTTGCTGCATTGTCATTTAATGTCATTCTAATATAATCTTTAATATCATTAATATTATTCACAAATCTTAATTTATGTTTTAAACTATTTATGTATACTCTAGGATGCAAATTTTTTATATTACCAGAGAATTTAATCCCAGTCTCATTTGTTAAATTTAAGTAAGGTCTCCCTATGTCTCTCATTTGTGAAATATCATCTATTCTCTGTTCCACATTTCTTATTTGATTACAATTTATTTGGATATTTTGTTGTATATCGTCTAATTTTTCTTCTGTGTTTCTCCTGTCTTCGTTAATTTTTACTTCTAAGTTACATTTCTGTAACTCTATTTTCTGTTCTATATCTATCTTATTATCTTGAATAATCCTCTTTACTTCTGTCCTCTCATTTTCTATCCTTTTCTTGTAGTCCTTCCGTATAATTTTTATTTCATTTGCTACTTTTTTCTCTGCAGCTTCAAGTTTTTTATCCATTTGTTTTTCCATTTGTTTTACAATTTTATTATTATTATCTTCTATTTTCTTTTCTAATTTTCTATAATTCTCTTCCAATTTTTGTTCCATTTTTTTCATGTCTTCTTTGACTTCTTTTGAATTCTCTTCCAATTTTTTATGTCTTCTTTGATTTCTTTTGAATTCTCTTCTATTGTCTTGTTCATCTGCATCATTAATGACATCAAAGCTGCCATATTGACATTTTCCTCTCTTTCTGGATTCATTTCTGCAGTATCTTGTGGAACTTGAACTAAACTCTCCTCTTGTATAGGTTGTGTTTCTACTTCCACATCTTCTTCATTCTTTTTGCTTCTTGTACCTTTCTTTCCTTGAGACATTTTGAGACTTTACTTGTTCAAATATAATTAAAATTAAAATCTATACTTTTTCTTTCTACTGATAATTAATTTAATTATATGAGAGCACTTATCTTCCCAAACTAATTCTTTTAAATAGAGAGCCACCGCGTTGGGTGCCAAATTGTTATGATGTGTTGTTGTTTGAATGATGAGCAATGAGTATTTTTAATAATATAGGGTTTTTATCGCGGTTCTCAAAGAATTAGTTTGTAAGTACTTTTTTAAATTATCTTTATTATAACTATTATGAAACACACATATATATCTAACCTAGCCAATGTAAATTTAAAATAAACTATCTTTAAATTGATGTTCTTATAAAACTAATTAAATTCTATAGACAATGTTAAATTTAAACAAACTATCTTTAAAATTGAAATTGTTATAACACTAACTAAATTATATTAACAAAATTTTGTACCTTTCTTTCACTGAATGCCTAAATGAACTGTTTTCTACTATATAGATTCTAATCACCACTGAATGTCCTCGTACTTCGGTTATCCTTGTTTTTGTGAAATTTCTTTTTCCAATTATCAGCTTCTACCAATTTAAGATATATTTTTCTTCACCAGCATTTATATACCACCAAGCAAACCAGCAAACACCATTTATATTTATTCTTCTTTTCAATATACCAATATCCAATTATTATAAGTTGATTTATACTAATCTCCAATCATAATATAATTTTAATTCCTTCCAATGTCCATCCAATATTCTTCTAATATACTTTTATAATCTTCAATAATTATTTGTGTATAATTATAAATGTGCATTAAATATATGCATAATTTTTAATCTTCATTTAACTCACTATATTAAACAATTGGACTATCTCCAACTAACTTTCATATTTCTTATTAAACTGCTTGACTGACTTACTAAAACTGTGAACAATTGACTTCACTAACTAATCTACTAACTTTCATAATAAACTGCTTGACTTCTGACTAAAAACTCCATCTTGAATCCAAATCACAAATCCAAATTTATATCTTTTGGATATTCTAGAACCATCTCGTAAGATATCATGTTCTATTTAGTTCTATTTAATACATGTCTGAATTTTCTGGAACAAACCATTTCGCAAACATGGCCATCTCCGGTGATCCAGAGAATTCCATTCTTTTCTATTAATAATTTTGTTGACATTTAGGCTTTTCAGATCAGAATAAACATTCAAATTAGTAACTAACACTCTAATTTAATAAAATACACATTTCAAACAATATAACCCCACTTATATTCGTAAAATTCTTAAAATGACACTTAGGAATGGAGGGTATAGTGTGTTGCCTAGTCACATGGCTCACTTAAAAATATCTACAAAATCATAACTACTAAAATACAACTTTTTACAATTATTATATGATAATTTCTTAAAAATACCCTCACATAAATAATTTTTATTAAATTCTCTAGTATATAACTTATTTAAAACAACCAAATATCTAATATTATGTAGTATATAACTTATAAATTATTTTCTATAAACCCTAATCGTATCAATATATATATATATATATATATATATATATATATATATATATATATATATATATATATATTGTAACCGTTTCAAAAGATAAAAGAAAATTATAAATTTCAATAATTTTTTTAAATAAAACTAATAGCCCCATCTATCTGTCAAGTACCTACCTGTAGCCGACTCAAGGATTCTTCTGTAATTCCCAAATATATCCGGTAGATTAGCATATTTTTCAACTTGTCACTCACGCCCAATTTCCAGATTCAGGCGCCATGATAGCGTTTCGCTCTTTTCTGTTAAGACCGTCCAACCGTTAAGACGTGTTTCCAAAGTGGGTCTCAATTCAGAGGTGAGCTAATACATCCTTTTCTTGTCCATATTTCAGATAGATATTTATTTTTTTTTAGACCCTTATTGGAGAGGCTATAATGCTGATATTATATTTCTAATACTCGTCGCAAGATAGTATTGCTATGGAGTTATTCCAGATCATGGCCCAGTAGCAGTATCTTTTTATGGAATCCCTAACCCCTCTTATCTAGGATGGTGGTGATTTGATATAGTACGTAGCTGAATCAATGGTTTATTTGGTGACTGATTAAATAAGAAGAGAAACAGAGCAGATTAAGGTTGTACCAATTTTTATTATACCTACTTTCAAGACAACAGAAATGATTATGAACTCAAAAAAAAAATGAAAATATAGTGAAGTGTTCTAATTTAATTTAAAGGTTTATTTTCTTCATTGTTCCTAGTTGATAAATAACTATATTATTTTCAATGTAAACAAATTTCGAAATTTGGGGTTAATATATATATACATTCATTTTCTTTATAACCAATTCTTAATTTAATACGATACAAAGATTTTTTGTTTATGATAATGTTAACATAAAATAATATTTTGGAATCCCTTTGGGATGACGTAACTTTTAATGTTTTCTTTTTGTTCATTACTAAGAAATAATAAAGAATAGTTTTCTTGTAAACTTTCAATAAATCTTAATTTTTTTTTGCTCTTCCCCTTCGAGGATAAACCAGGGGTGGCGTCCAATAATAAATAATAATTTCATATTATCTAATTGTGCTTGAATTTAAAATACGATATAGTTTCTATAACCCCGCCCTATTCTCTTCGACAACGAGCGATTCTGGCCTTGTAATATTATTGTAGCAGCACGGCAAGTGTTACAAAATGGCGCGCCAATCGTGGAGCGTGTATCTTCATTATAAAAACAACGTAATATGTTTATGATTTCTGTTTACATTTCGTATTTTAGACTCAAGTTGTTTGTGTATTTGCTTTTACCCAATTTTTGTTTAATCAGTTTAACTGGTACGATTTTCGTTTTCCTTTAATTTAATCTTCGTAAAATTGCGTAGAAATATTCTCGTCGTATTTTTAATTTTGTGAAATACATAATACGTATTTGGAATGTTTATTACGTGTGCATTTTAATGGTCGTATTTTGAATGGTAAGATAATCGTCTGTTTATTCCCCGTCTGCCTAAGGTAAACATTCCATAAGTGAAAAATGAATTTTGTTTATTTCTTTATAAGTGTTTGGTATGGATTGAAACCTTGAATTTATTCCGGCTAATATGTTCAAGCATTTTATATTCTAGTCCTCAATTCATTTTCTTTGCGGTTCAGTCTTTTATTTTGTTTATAAGAACCATAATAATTATATTCCTCAATGTGTTTATTTTAAATGAACGAAATGGCTTTTAGCGTTTGTTATTTGAAAAATCAATTAAGTGAATTTTATTTCTTAACCTTGATTCATGGTTTTTATTCTCAGCTGGGAATTATATCTATATACAGGCTGTCCCGACCTACCTAATTTTAAAATATGTTATCTGGATTCGTGTAGAATACTTACGCGAAATATTCTTTTTTCGAGGATTTGAAGTTGAGTTCTTTGATAATAGGATGTTTTTAATATGTTTTTTTAGTCTGTTATCTGTTAAATTTTCTTTTTAATTTGTCTTTCGTTTATTTTAAAAATTTATTTTTTCATAGTTTAACTTTTTCGTACTTTGAAAGGAAAATTTTATTTCCTGAAAAGGAAAATGCTTTCTATATTTTACAGTCCATGGTTCTTTTGTTTTGCAAGTATAAGGAAGTAATGATATGACTTCGTTTCTCTCTGCCTAAGGCGTCTTTGTTGAGAATATAGAGCGAAAATATTGTTATTCTCCTTCTGTGATGTTAATTTTATGTCTTTGTGTGGTCAGATGTAGTAGAAGTATGTTTTTGGTACTGGAACTTATTGTTATTTGTGGTTTTACCTTTTTTTTCTCGAGATGTCCTGTAGGACGTACAGGCACGTGACCTGTATTATTGTATCTTGAGTTATTTGTGTGGATGTCAGACTGTTGTATACGCAGCAGCTTTCTTTTTTTGTCGTTGACATTTTTGCGGTCTTCTAATAGTTTATTAGACCACATATATCTTTTGCTTTGAGACTTTTGGCTAAGGCTCAAAAGCTTTCATTTATTATCTTGTGTTCACGATATGGTACAAGTGAGGTTGAAGTAGTTTGCTGTTGTCTATTGTGACTCTTTGTATATACAGAGGTGAAACAACCCGCTGCCGCCTATTGTGAATTTATCTTTTATCTTTATGTCGACGTTAAGACCACGTTTGTTTAACAATTGAAATAGTTCTGGTACTACCGTTAAATGACCCACTGAGAATTAAAAGTTTATACTATTTTGATTCTGTTAGAGTTCTGCTAAAGAATGGTAAACATTTCTTTGTGATTTGTATGACGACCATATTGGATTCAATTAGGTGTCAAAAATGTTTTACTGTTCAACCTTTTTTTATTGTTGTGGTGTGTTACATCCAACATCATGATTTTTTCATTATTGACGATGGACTGTAATATTTTTCTATTTCTTTGGAAGATTGTAATGATTCTTCCGTTCCTTTTAAGTCTTATCGTAATTTTTGTTTCGTGGAAGACTCTTACGATTCTTTTTTTTGTTTCTTTTGGAAACATCAGTCTTAGACTGAATTGTTTGTGTAGCAATTGTGGCTTGTGTGCCATAAACCCATTTTCTTTCTTCTTCTCCAAGATTGTGTATTAACGGTTTGGATTTATTTTCTTCTTTTGTCCTTCTGGAAGTTTCTTGCTTGGAAATTTTCCGCTGTTATCAATCCCAGAGGATATTCTTATGGAACTATTGGCCATCCTGTCTTTCTTCTTTTGCGTTAGTTCAATTTTCAACCAGTTGTTGGAAATTCATTCATTGCTTGACTGTCATAGTCAACTTTATTATTGTTTGATGCTATTTAGGTTATCTACCTAGTGGATAACCATAGCGAAACTTGCTAAAGCTACTTAGTAGGCCACCCGCCTTTGTTGAGCTGGAAGCATCCCTCTTTTCGCTCCCAGAAACTTTAACACTGGTCTGTTCCACACTTTTGATTAGGCTAGAGCCATATTTATAGAAATCTGCCATTGGTCGTTGTGACTAATAGCCAACGAACTGTACCTGATGTCGATTCATCAAATCGAGCATCCAGTTTAATTTTGCATGTAAATATGTCGTGATTTTTGTTTATTTTTTTTGTTTTATTCAGACCTAAAACTTATCTAAGTCAGTGTTTCGTCGGATAATTCAGATTTGTCTGAAACCAAATAAATCGGTTTTCTTAAATTTTTTAATACTAGTTGCGCTAACGCGAACTTTATCCTGGAGAGGATTCGTTTCATTTCCAAATTTTTTTGGCGTGGGGTCAGTACAGCACTGATACCCTAGTACTTAGTACATTGAATACCACTTTGCTTCGGCAAATCTGTCCCTTAGTGCTTCTTTCCCTTTAGGAAGTTGACACGTTTCAATTTTTTTTTGAGCTGTCTCGACAACCCTTGTTTTATGTCGGTAGTGTTGACTATTAGTCAGGGAGCATCCTGCTATAGTCAAGTGGATTAGTGGACCTATCCCTATTCCAATTAATAATTTTGTGTATCTCAGATGTTGTCGCAAAGAGACGAGCCTCTGGAAGTAGTGTAGGAGACTCCGCACGTCGATCTCCAGAGCAACTCAGTATGGCTCGCACCCCAGTTCGTTGAACTGTTTTACTTTTTATTATTATAATATTGATCATTTATTGTGTTCAATATGTCTATATATATGTATATATGTCGTATTTCTTTTCGACATAAATTTTATTTTTATCTTATCTTATTCTACTTCGGTATTATTCTCTCTCTAGTTTGTATTGATCGAGATCTTGAGTTTGTGCTACCCCGACCAAGAACCTATATTGATTTTAAGGGTGTTTGCAAAATTTAATCTCATTTTATTTTTAGAATGCCTTGTTAGAATGTGATATTTTTATGCTTATGTTAGTTTATATTACAATAAATTGTACATACCTTTAGTTGTCTTCAAGTGGATACAAAATTCAATTTATCTTATTTTACGGATTTATAAATCCAAGTAATTTTTTTGGTATCTATACCAAAGATATCAAGATTCCTCTGTCTAGTTACCAATGATAGTTCATTATAGTATCTGTTCATTTTGCCTAAGTTTTACTCTTAGTGTGAAGACCTTCGAATTTCGACTCTCTATTCGAAACCCCCCAAAATAATGTTTGAAAAGATTATTGCTGTCTAACATCCTATATTCTGAATGGCCAGACACTGAGGAAGGCTAGGGATGAAGTAAGCGGATTCCCGCTAGTTGACTCGTCGGAATGATAAGCCATTCATAATTGTATTTCAGTAATAAATCTAGAATAACAGCCTCCCGCGTCAGGAAACTTTTTTTAGTTCTCCAATACCTGTTTAGTTATGTAATCTAGAATTATTTAGACCCTACCCGAAGTTGACCCTACCCGAAGTTGACCCTACCCGAAGTTGACCTACCAATGTTGTCCCTATTATAGGCGGATGATACACGTTAGTTATCACAAATTCTAGTTGTCATACTAATAACTAAACATCAGCCTTTTTTTTGTTTCTAAATATAGATGTGTCTTACAGAAATTCTGATGTCTACCTCTCCCAGTAAACTTATTAAGGCTTGTCTTTGTAGAACTTTAATGTACCCAATTTTGAACTATTAGTAACTCTTTCCTTTTATTTGTGTATTTCTAAATGTGTCTATAATGACGCGCTGCGTTATTACCTTATGTTATTCGTGGATTAAGTCATAGATGATCTACGCTTCCGAACAAACGATAACACATTTGTATTTTGTATTTTATGGCGTTAATGATACGATTGTATTATTATTCTTATGTTATTCGTGGATTAAGTCATAGATGAAAGACTCTACGCTTCCGAACAAACGATAACATTATTTTTTTTTGTGTTTTATTGTGTTAGGTCTCATAACGACTACGCAGTAAATTATCTGTTTTGTATCTTGGTGACAACACTAGTATGTTTTGCTTTATATTACTTATGAAATTTCAAATAATAATATCTTAATTATATTGTTTCGATTAAATGCGAGCATTTGGTCTCAAATAATGATTTGTAGATATGTTTTGTTTTATTCCGCTTTGTTCATGATATTGGTTATAGGTGAAATACCCTATGCATTTTGAGAGTGAGCATGCAATTTTTTTGTTTACATTTTTATAGTTGAGTCATTTCTATGCGTTCTGTTTCGCTTTGTTCTGAAATCTTTGAGTTGTTCCCACGTGAGTTGTGAAAGAAGGATTCTGTGAGTCCAGATTGTAGCTACATTTGTCCATTCTGTTTGTCTTACCTCTCCGTATATCTATTTCCACTTTTGAAAAGGTTAGTATGGTGTGCCACCATGCCTAGTCCGATTCCACGCTGGTACCCAGTTGAAATCGTGGGGAGGGCTGTGTAACCGTTTCAAAAGATAAAAGAAAATCATTATAAATTTCAATAATTTTTTTAAATAAAACTAATAGCCCCATCTATCTGTCAAGTACCTACCTGTAGCCGACTCAAGGATTCTTCTGTAATTCCCAAATATATCCGGTAGATGAGCATATTTTTCAACTTGTCACTCACGCCCAATTTCCAGATTCAGGCGCCATGATAGCGCTTCGCTCTTTTCTGTTAAGACCGTCCAACCGTTAAGACGTGTTTCCAAAGTGGGTCTCAATTCAGAGGTGAGCTAATACATCCTTTTCTTGTCCATATTTCAGATAGATATTTATTTTTTTTTAGACCCTTATTGGAGAGGCTATAATGCTGATATTATATTTCTAATACTCGTCGCAAGATAGTATTGCTATGGAGTTATTCCAGATCATGGCCCAGTAGCAGTATCTTTTTATGGAATCCCTAACCCCTCTTATCTAGGATGGTGGTGATTTGATATAGTACGTAGCTGAATCAATGGTTTATTTGGTGACTGATTAAATAAGAAGAGAAACAGAGCAGATTAAGGTTGTACCAATTTTTATTATACCTACTTTCAAGACAACAGAAATGATTATGAACTCAAAAAAAAAAAAATGAAAATATAGTGAAGTGTTCTAATTTAATTTAAAGGTTTATTTTCTTCATTGTTCCTAGTTGATAAATAACTATATTATTTTCAATGTAAACAAATTTCGAAATTTGGGGTTAATATATATACATTCATTTTCTTTATAACCAATTCTTAATTTAATACGATACAAAGATTTTTTGTTTATGATAATGTTAACATAAAATAATATTTTGGAATCCCTTTGGGATGACGTAACTTTTAATGTTTTCTTTTTGTTCATTACTAAGAAATAATAAAGAATAGTTTTCTTGTAAACTTTCAATAAATCTTAATTTTTTTTTGCTCTTCCCCTTCGAGGATAAACCAGGGGTGGCGTCCAATAATAAATAATAATTTCATATTATCTAATTGTGCTTGAATTTAAAATACGATATAGTTTCTATAACCCCGCCCTATTCTCTTCGACAACGAGCGATTCTGGCCTTGTAATATTATTGTAGCAGCACGGCAAGTGTTACAATATATATATATATATATATATATATATTTTTTTTTATATATATATATATATACCCGGTATTTAGGCGGCACACGCCCTTCCGGTAGGGATCTATGGAGGAGTTTCACCGAGCCGCAAGCCCTTATCTCTTGCCGTACTGCTCCACCATAGGCCGATCAGATACCAGCATATTCTAGACTAAGCCGCAGATTCATTTTAGAATTTTAAACTGCTGCGTTAGCCTTTTTGTTTTCTGTCACCGAGCTGGGGATCGAACTGACATCTCTCGCAGTGAAGCGAAGGAGAAGCCAGCCGCCCAGCCCGCTTGGCTATCCGATCGATATATATATATATATATATATATATATATATATATATATATATATATATATATATATATATATATATATATATATATATATATATTATATATATATATATATATATATATATATATATATATATATATATTCGGTTTTTTATAACGTCTTACGACGTTGTCCGACTCCCAAACGCCACTGTATTCTGTCTTGAGTTAGGTCTTTGTCCAAATTTCGAGCGCTAATCGCTTTCCTAACTCCCAGGTTCGAGCTCTGTGGTGGTCTTCCTCGTTTCCTCTTCTCTGGGGGTTGCCACATCATCGTTTTTTTAGGCAATCTTTCGTCCCCCATTCGGCTCACATGCCCATACCATATGAGCTGTTTATCACTTCATTCCGTATTCTGTCGGCTCTTGATATTCTCATCGATCTTCTGATGGCATCCATTTCCGTGGCTTCGACCTTTTTCTTATATTTTTCGGTTATTCTCCATGTCTCAGCTCCATAAAGTAGACTAGTTTTAACCATTGTCTTATAGATGTTCCATTTTCTTTTCTTTGATATTTCTTTACTCCATAAAACTTCGTTCAAACATGCTATAGCTCTTCGTGCTTGTACAATTCGATGTTCTATTTCTCGTTCGTCTTTTCCACTACGGTCGAAGATGACAGGTCCCAGGTATTTATCCGTTGCATGGATTTATTTTTTGATTGTCATCGATATTGAGTTGTTCTGCTTCAGCTCCAATTGAGAGGTATTTTGTCTTTTCTAAATTGATATTTAATCCCCATTTCTGGTATTCTTCAATTAGTTTTCTAAGCATGTATTCCATGTCATCTTTGTCATTTGAGATCACCACCTGATCATCTGCAAACTGTAAAGTATATATGTAATCCTGATCGTTCAATTGTATACCCATTCCTTTGACTTTCCTTTTCCATTGTTTCAGAGCTGCAGAGATATAAATCTTAAATAGAGTTGGAGAGATACAACATCCTTGTCTGAGACCCTTAGTAACTGCAAATTTTTCAGCTAAGAGGTTACCGAATTTCATTTGGGAGTTTGAACCATAATATAGATCTTTGAGAGCACTAACCAATGTTTGATGTATGTTTGATGTGACCAGGACTTCCCGTAGTTTATTTAGCGGGACTGTGTCATATGCCTTCTCAAGATCTACAAAAGTCATATGTAACTCTCTATTTGTCACAATTTTCTTTTCTATAATTTGTTTAAGACAGAAGATGTTATCTGTACATGAACGACCTGCTCTAAATCCTCCTTGTTCTTCGTCTTCAGACGATTGATAATCTTCCTCTATCAGGTCCCGTAGTATTCGACCGTATAGTCGACTCATTGAGCTTGTGACCGATATCCCTCTATAGTTTTTACAATTTCTCCTGTCACCTTTTTTATATATTGGGGTCATATATGCTGTTTTCCATTCATCTGGTGTTGGATGTCCATTAATATATTCGTTAAATATCACCGTGATCATTCTGTGTAATTTCACTGAGCCATTCTTTATTAATTCCGTAGTTACTCCCTCTGGTCCACTTGCTTTTCCATTCTTCATCCCTGCTATAGCTTTTTGAACTATGTTGATATCTATGGTAATATGCTCTCCCAGAATTTCGATTCTTGATGAATTCATATCTTCTTTAAATTCGTCTCTGTTCTCATTTAATAGATGTTTGTAATAATGTGTCCAATCCTCGGGATTTATGGGATTTAGAATCACTTTCTCGTTAGTCGGCTTCTTAACAGAGTTTATAAACTTCCACGCCTCAGTGCATTGTCGTCCTCCAATATAAGATTCTATCTCTCTGCACCTTCTATCCCATATCTCATTTTTGGAGGTCATAATTATCTTTCTAGTTTTCTTCTTCATTTCATTGTATCGGTCTTTGTCTGCGTCATCTTTTGTATTCAACCACTTATGATATAATCTTTTCTTTTCTGTTACCGCATTTTCGACGTCTTCATTCCACCAAAGCTTGTTACTAATTTTATTTTATTTGATTCCTAAGACCTCCTGTGCTGTTTGTTGAATACTTGATATTATGTTCTCATATATGCATTTGGTATTTGCTAGTGTTTCGTCAAGTTTGGAGTCCATTCGAGTCTTATATAGTGTGCGGGTGCTTTCATGAATTAAACTGGACAGATTGTATTGAGGAAGATCAATTCTTTCTAAAAGTTGTTCGTCTTGGCTTGATGAGACACTGTCCTTTAATCTATATGGGAAAACAATTTTTGCCCTGACCATGTGGTGATCTGATCCGCATACTGCTCCTCTCATAGCTCTAATATCTCTAATGAGTATTTGTGAATTTTGTTTAACTATCACGTAATCTATTATAGACTTAAGATTCCTTGTTGGTTGAAACCATGTATATTTGTGTATGTTTTTGTGACAGTAATATCCGTTAGTTATTTTGAGTCTATTACTTTCACAGAGTTGACAACAAAAGTTGCTTAGAATTTAATCTTCTACCGATTCCCAAGATTTTTCAAGCAAAAAAATTTTCACCCACGAGAAGTGGTGGCAACCACCCCAGGGGCGGAAACAGATATAAGCGTTATATAACTTTTTTTATTTGAGCATTTTTCCATCAAGTTACTAAATTTCAAGTTAATCGGTTAAGTCCGACAAAATTGGTGAATAGCCCGAGTGACTGGAGTAAAACGTAAGAAAAGAGGTTAGTCTTTGTATGTGGGTATATTTTATTTTATAAAAACCCTTAAAAGGGCAACATTACAAGCACGAACGTTTTCGGAACAACTGTTCCATCATCAGGTTAAAATGCAGGTTAACATGCCTGAGCCACCAAAATATTTGGGTAAAAACCCTTTAAATTGAAAAATGTTACCGAAGAATGTACATGATGTTTATAATATTATATGATGTTTAATATTTTAATTAGATTTTACTTCAGGTAACATACACCCATGCTTAAGTGAGTTCCAGTGTCCGGAGAGTAAACCTCTTCAAACGGACTACGGTTGGCAACTGGTAGCAGTTGCCAACCGTAGTCCGTTTGAAGAGGTTTACTCTCCGGACACTGGAACTCACTTAAGCATGGGTGTATGTTACCTGAAGTAAAATCTAATTAAAATATTAAACATCATATAATATTATAAACATCATGTACATTCTTCGGTAACATTTTTCAATTTAAAGGGTTTTTACCCAAATATTTTGGTGGCTCAGGCATGTTAACCTGCATTTTAACCTGATGATGGAACAGTTGTTCCGAAAACGTTCGTGCTTGTAATGTTGCCCTTTTAAGGGTTTTTATAAAATAAAATATACCCACATACAAAGACTAACCTCTTTTGTTATACGTGGTATACAGCCAGCTACAGGAATTATTTTCCTTGTGGATTTTTTTAAAACGTAAGACACTTTTTGTTCCTCAACTGAAACTATGGAATTCCGTATTACTGCTACTAATTTAAGAACTTCAAATACGATATCTCCCTCCGTCTTGTTTTATAAAGAATGTTCAAATATTTTAAACATATTCTTTATTGCTGCTGAATTTTATTATTATAAGCCATCGATAAAATTATCGAGCACCGTCCAATCTCATTTATTTCGGAATCGGAGAGCAAATGCTTTGTAACGTCAACCTCCCATATTTTGCTTGATTTTTTACTGTCTTTCTTTAGGGTGGATTATTGTCCTAATATATTTATTACAAACGATGATAAATTTATAAATAGATTTTTCTGTATTTGAGGTTTTATTCTACTGATTAATTACTTATTCTGTTTCAGACATTTAAAAATAGTATTTTATGCAGCTGTGATAATAGCTATTGGTATATATCTAGCCTTAGATACAACAGATAATCGATTACGATTAATACCATTAATAGGATTGGTCATATTCTTAATAATAGGGTATCTGCTTTCTAATAACAGATCTAAGGTAAGAATTTTAACAGCAGTCCAACAAGTATAGCCAGAACTGTTATACGATAACAATGTACAACTTACTTATTATTAGACTTCGGCAAATATGCAAATAAAAATGTAGAAAATATGCGCATAAATATGCACGTGTTTACCCGAAAATATGCAAATATTTTACAAAATATGCATACAAATAAATAAAAAAATCGTAAAATAGTAACAATTTTATTTAAAAAAAAAAGTGTACATAACTAAATATTTCCTACTATTCATTAAGATTTACATTTATTTTAAGTAACTACATCATTTTTAAGTATGAATAAACTTATTTAGAATTATGGTAACAATAAATGACCAAGTGGTGTTCAAAATTTTCTAACAAAAACTTGTGGCTTCTGTCTGAGTACATATATTTATATATGGAAAAACTTCGTTCAACATCAACTGATGTAACGGGAGCATTTTTCAAACTAACCAAAACATTTGGTTCTAAATTAATTGTTTCCGAAATATTTCCAGCTAGAACACTGACTACTTCAGAAAGAATATGGTAACCTTTATTTTTTTCCATAGTAGCTTCAAATTTTTTTAAAATATCTTTTCCAATATTACCTCTCACGTTCCGACAACATGACGCAAATTCTTTTATTAATGCTGTACTTTCGAACAATGACAGTTTTGGTGATTCTAACTGAGTAATTGTTTTTTGAACAAAACTAAAATTTGATTTTATAAATGAAAGTTCTTGTTGAAGCAAGTTACTCTGAAAAGTTTGTTTAGAATCCAAAAGAGATTGGGATCTTTCATCTGTTAACGTATCAATTATGTTCTTTATTTTAACAAAATGATCTGCATAAAAATTAGCTGCTTCTAACCATGTTCCCCATCGCATTAAAATAGGTTGTGGTGGAAGAGGAATGTTAGGTAGCATTTCTTTATAAAGTTGAATTCTTATAGGAGATTTAAGAAATACTTTTTTGACACTGGATATCATGATATTTACAAGAGGAAACTTTTTTCGTATTTCCTCTGCAACTCTGTTTAATCCATGCGCTACACAAGTAACATGTATTAAATCTGGGAAATTTTTTTTTAAATTTTGTCCTGCTTTCACCATATAAGGAGCAGCATCCGATAAAATAAGCAGTAATTTATTAGAAGGAATAGTTGTCGGAAGAAAAAAAGTTGCTAATGTTTCTTGTATAAAACGCGAAATTGTTAAAGCATTTGTATTCTCAAGTTGCTGGCATGAAATAAGATGAGATGTTGGTAAGGTATCTTCTTTAAGAACACCAATCAATAAATGAGCAATATACTTTCCTGAGGAATCAGTGGTTTCGTCTACAGATATGTAAAAATAATTATCTGCAATTTCTTCCTTAATATTAATTAACACCGACGAGTATAGCCCGTTCACATTATTTCTTCTTAGAGACCGATCACTTGGAACATTAAGTTTGCAATATTTTTTTAGAAACGAACTAAAATTTACATTTGCTAATTTTGAAAGCGGTATGTTTGCAGACACTAATGCGCGACACAAGTCTTCATTAAAAGTTTCTTGCTCATCTAATTTTTTTGAAGTAGATTGGAAACATTTAGCCATTGAAGTTTGATGTTTTCCTCCTATTTTTCCTTTTTTTGCAATGTGTGAAGCAGTTCTCACATGTTGGTCTATCTGAAATTTCTTCTCACATGCTATCTATAAATAAAAATAAAAACCTTTATTTTAACCCAACCTTTAAAATATAAAAATATACAAGGTGTTTTTGGTTAATCAAATAACTGGTTTGGAAAAAAAAAACACTCGCTAAGTGTTTTAAATGCAGTATTAATCCACAAATTTATTTTGTTACTAACCATTAGTACATCATATAACTTATTTTAAAATTCAACAAAAGTTTTTTTTTTGTTAATTCAATTACAATAAAAATAATTGTGTTTTAGAATAGCTGACTTCATAAAAAAAGTAAAGGTGAAAAATTTTTCTAAATACACACCATTGTATTGTACCATGGACAATTTTTTCTCACTAAAGGAAGCTATTTTTCATTTAAAAACAACCTACGAGTACTAAATTTCAAGTAAATACGTTTATTGGTTTTAAAGTTATTGTTGTTATTAACTAAAAGAATTTAATTTTTTTTAATTTTAACACCCTGTATCTCGAAAAGTAAATAAGTTTGACCCCTCATTAACTATATCGTTTTGTTCAATTTTTCGAGAAGTATCTACAGTCAAACGTTGTAAGTGTCATTTGGAAACACCCTGTATGTATGAAATATTAGATATTTAATAGAAAATATTAGATACTTACAATTTTGCCACAGACTGAACAGTAGATTTTTCCCATATCCATAGACAGCTCTTTATAAGGTTTAATCCAAGTTGAAGCACTGGTTGTTTTAGGCATTATAAAATCACAATCTTCCTTTTTGTTACGCACAACGAGTGTTTACGCTTTGAATATCAAAACAAAAATGATTTACAAATCTGAGCATTAAATTAGAAATGTTTAGGTACCTAATTCAATAAACTGGGAGATTTTGGAAAATCCCTAAATTAGGAACAAAACTATTAGCCGTTTACCTGCTGTTAAGATACAATAAATTATAGATAGATTTGGGGATTAGATCATAAAATGCAAATGAGCGAACCCTTAGCGATTATCCAATAACTGAATGTCTCAGTGACCGAGACTTTCTAAGAATGTTGAGGGCGACTTAAATTGATCTTCTTTGAAATTGTAAATGTTTTGTACCTGTAGAGATTACGTACTTAGATCATTTCTTGATTAAAATGACTACAAAATTTTATATAAGAATTGAAATAAATTGGTATGTTTAAAAATTTTCAAATACAGTATAAAAATCTGAAATTTTATGCACTTTATGCAAACTTTTATACAAATATGCCAAAATATGAAATATTTGCATAAAATATGCACAATATGCAAAATATGCAATATGCATATTTGCCGAAGTCTACTTACTATGTTCGGTGGAACTTAAATCTAATTGTTAATATACTAAGTGACATAGAAATTCGAACATCCATTATAAATTATATTTTGAAAATATTTTGTACATTTATTTATTTATTTATCGTATGGCACTTGACACATTTACATTTAAATTTACAATACATATATTTTGTATAAAACATTACATATATGTTTACAAACCAACATCTAACTTATTTATATATTCTATCGACTCTGGAGTCACCATTAGGAAATCCTCTGACCTGCCTATATTTTGTAGAATTACACTCTTGGATGAGCCTGAACTTTTTTCTGATTAGGTGGTCAATATCCTCCCGGGGTCTCTCATTCCATGCACTAATTAACTCCTCCCGAAGTGCTCTCATAGTTTGAGGGAGATTCTTTAAATTAAGTCCCTGACCCATCATGCCCCACACGTGTTCAATTGGGGATAAATCCGGGGATCTTGTTGGCAAAAGATTCATTCCAGCCTGTTTTTTAAAAGTCCATTGTGTCCAGTTAATATTGCAAGGTGTGTCCTCGCGTTATCCTGCTGAAAAATTGGATGTTGGAGCGTCTGAAAGTATGGTGTGAGATGAGGTTCTAGAATTTCTTATACGTATCTCTGAGCTGTCATGTTCCCTCTAACGAAGATTAAAAATATAAAGAAGATACATAAAATATTAGTAGTTGCGAGCTCAGTTGTAACATTAGTGTCATTTTCTTTATATCCTTTGTTTGGTCTTCCTGACGTTGGAAATCACTTTAGTAAATTTTTCTCGATCCTTCGCAAAAAAACTTGGTGGATACTACTGATACCTGCATGACGTTTATTTTCTATCAAATCCGTTTCGCCCTTCTATCTTGACATTAATTATTAGTTGTAAGATACGATACTGGTTACCTCGAAGAATGTGATTTAGATTTTTAGAAAATTTTTAGATAAGGCGAAAAGCTCGGGTTCTTTGGAAAAAATATTCCCATGAAATATTTTTACATAATCACATTTTACACACATACATATACCTACCATATAATAAGGTTAAGAAGTCGCCCATGGAAAAAGTGGTGTCAATTTTATTTTAATAAAAATGCAAATTCCTGTAAATTAAAAAGTAATGGTAACGGAATGTATCCCTGCCTCACTCAGCTATTTATTTGCTACTCTGCTTCTAGTTTCTCAAAAGTATTGAGGAAACCAATTTGTGTACCATTTTGTGTACCAACTAGACCTTAGTTTTTTTGGGTTATTTCAATCAACTCTAATATTATACATATGTATAATACTGTGTTTTCATACAATGATATTATTGATTTTAAGGATTTGGTAGGAGAAATTAGCACAAATTATAACAAAAATATTGATTCTGACATCTTTTCATTCTCAGATATTAAAATAGTAAAAATTGTCAGAGATATCTTGAAATTGTCTTGAAATGAATTCAAGACTGTTAATATTTTCGCTGAATAAAATCAAAAGAAGCCAAAAATGCGCAAGAATAAAGACTACTTCACTACTACTGATTAAATTGCTGTAATAAAAAACTTGTCCGAAAAAAGGATTATGACAAACCGGTGGTTTGTCTACCAACAAGAAAGAGGATTTGATTTCTCTAGTTTCTGATATTTTAATAATCACTACCTATCACAGTTTTTACAAAGAGTTATTAATCAATAAAAACAATAAAGAGCTCCTAGTGTTGTTTTTAGCCACCAAGTTTGTTTACAGAGATAAAAGAGAATATAAATCCTAAGAAAACTCCAGGGTATGATCTCATAACAGGAAAACTATTAAAAACTCTACCAAGAAAAGATATAGTTAAGCTGAAACACATAATACATGCTTCTTTTAGATTGAGACAGACTCTGGAAAGTAGCCGAAGTCATTATGATCGCCAAACCAGGTAAACCTGCTAATGAAGTGACATCCTATCGACCAATATCACTCCTTCCAAACCATTTGAAAAAATTATATTGAAAAAATTAAAACCAATAATAAACAGAAAAAATCTTATACCAAATCATCAATTTGGTTTCAGAAATAAACAGTCCACTATAGATCAAGTTCACAGAATAACGAATATAATAGAAAAAAACATTAGAAGAAAAGAAAGTCTGCTCTACAATCTTCTTGGACGTAGCGCAGGCGTTTGATAAAGTCTGCCATGAGGAGTTAAACTATAAACTAAGAACGTTCATGCCTAAACAGTATTCAGAAATCTTTCAGGTCCGGTCCTGTATCTATTGTATACGTGTGACATTCCAGAGCTAGAATAAAACACTATTGCCGCCGTCGGGGATGATACAGCCATACTAGCGATAGAAGACACTAATGAAAAAGCGACTGATAAGTAGCAACTTAAATAAAATAGTAAATAAAAAAGTAAATAAAATACATACATGTACCAGAAAATGGCGAATAAAATTAAATGAAACTAAATCTGCACACGTTAATTTTACAAATAAAAAAATAGAAAATTTTCCAGTTAGAATAATTGATACACAAGTTCCTTATGCAACATCAGCAAAATACTTGGGCATTACCCTAGACGCCAGGCTGCGCTGGAAAGTCCATGTCAAAAAGAAGAGAGGGGAGCTTGATATTAGCTATAAGAAATTGTATTCGCCGATTGGAAAGATTCAACATAATAAATTATCCATTTACAAGCAAGTATTGAGACCAGTATGGGTATATGGGTGCCAACTCTGGGGCTAACCAAAGCTAGTAATCTACATATTATCCAGAGATTTCAAAACAAAGTACTGGGGAACATTGTTGATGCTCCTTGGTATATCCATAACAGAAACCTCCACCAGGACCTGGGTATGAAAACTGTGACCGAATTAATCAAGAGAACAGTAGCAGGTCACGAGCAGGGGCTGCTTAGTCATGTGAATGTCGAGCAATCCAGCTTCTTGACAACACTGAACTAAAGAGAAGACTCATAAGGACAAAATCATTTGAGTTAGTGTAACTGTGTAACAGTTTAGTGTAAAAAGCAGAGTATAGTGCTGCGATGTTATTGCATGTTAGTTGTAGTGCATTAGTTGATAGATAAAATAAGAGTAAGCCATGGGGTAAGCGCTTATATTTAAGTATTTGCAGTTTATTAAGTTAGGTCAGAAATTAACTGATAATTGGTCATTTGTGACCAGATACAAACACCGTACAGGTGTTATACAAAAAAAAAGTTTTTTTACCCACCCAATTAAATACAGACTATTTGTGTGAACACTTTACGTTTTAATACAACTATTAAACTACCGTCTACTTTTTATTTATCATTTCTATTTTTATGCTTTTACTCTCTAAATGGGAGATCAGAATGAGTGGATATTTCATAATAATGAAATAATTCTAGCAACAATACTGTTCTCTCAAATATTTCTTGTACCTCAGAGACTTTTAGGTTATCTAAGTTTAGTTTTTCTTGTTTTGGATATTTTTTTTTTTTTTTTTTTTTCTTTTACCTGTCGGCTGATTTTCCATCTAAACCGTGTCTGTACTAGCAGATGGTCTGAGTCACAGCTTGCGCCACGTCTGCTTTTTACATCTAATATACTCGTCGCCATTCTTTTTTCAGCCAGTATACGGTCTATTTGATTGATCGTATTTCCGTCAGGTGATATCCAGGTGCCTTTATGTATGTCACGATGTGGGAATCATGTCGAACTGATAATCATATTCTTTCCAGCTGCGAAATCTATTAGAAACTGGCCATTCTCATTTGTGTCTCTATGCAAACTATGTTTCCCTATTACCCCTATGTACTCTTCTTCTTTTCCGATCTTGGCGTTTGTGTCGCCTATCACCATTTTCATGTCGTTTCTTGGTATTGAGTCATAGATTCGTTCTAGATCTTGATAAAAGGCTACCTTAGTATCTTCTTCCTGTTCATTTGTGGGACAGTGTACATTTATAAGGGTTATGTTAAAGAAATGCGTTTTTATCCTAAGCTTGCAGATTCTTTCATTGGTGGCTTGAAAGTCTGTTATCAGGTGCTTTATTTTATTATCTACGATAAAGGCTACTCCTAATTCTTTATTTCCTTCATCTTTACCGCTATAGAGTATAGTGTGTGTTTTAGTGTCCCGGATACCTTTTCCCAACCATTTAGATTCTTGTACTGCAGTGATTTCTATTTTATATCTTTTTAGTTCGTGTAGAAGGATCCTCTGTGCTCCTGGTCTATTTAGCGTTCTGACATTCCATGTTCCCAGCATAAATTCCATATTCCGTTGCCAAAGTCGTCGTCTTGATATCCGTCTATTCCGAGGCCTATCTGAAAGTTTCGTAGTAGTACTTTTTTACAAGAATAGGTTACTGGCCTATCGCCCAACCCCCTTTTCGGAGGACCATTTCTCCCTTCCTTGTCAGCCCTGACCCTACTTTCCACTGGGGTTGGTTACCCAATCTCCGGTAAGGTTGCTCAGGTTTGCCGGGGTTCACCCGTGTGATTAAGCCACACTTCTTGGAGGTGAGGATAGGAATTGAGTAGGAGTGTCTAGAGGTGTTATCAGGAAGCAACACCTTGTATTGCGCATCACTACTCCTTAGAACCCCTTTATTTGAACCCCTTTGTTGAAAAATTCAACATTATCCATTCATAATAAATTATCCATTTACAAGCAAGTATTGAGACCAGTATGGGTATATGGGTGCCAACTCTAAGGCTAACCAAAGCTAGTAATCTACATATTATCCAGAGATTTCAAAACAAAGTACTGGGGAACATTGTTGATGCTCCTTGGTATATCCATAACAGAAACCTCAACCAGGACCTGGGTATGAAAACTGTGACCGAAGTAATCAAGAGAACAGCAGCAGGTCACGAGCAGGGGCTGCTTAGTCATGTGAATGTCTAGCAATCCAGCTTCTTGACAACACTGAACTAAAGATAAGGACAAAACCATTTGAGTTAGTGTAAATGTGTAACAGTTTAGTGTAAAAAGCAGAGTATAGTTCTGTAATGTTATTGCATGTTAGTTGTAGTGCATTAGTTGATAGATAAAATAAGAGTAAGCCATGGGGTAAGCCCTTAGATTTAAGTATTTGCTGTTTATTAAGTTAGGTCAGAAAATAACTGATAATTGGTCATGTGTAACCAGATAGCAGTATACAAACACCGTAGAGGTGTTACACAAAAAAAAGTTTTTTTACCAACCTAATTAAATACAGACTATTTGTGTGAACACAAATACAAATATTAAACTACCGTCTTCTTTTTATTTATTATTTCTATTTATGCTTTTACTCTCTAAATGGGAGATTAGAATGAGTGGATATTTCATAATAATGGAATAATTCTAGCAACAGTACTGGGACAATTTAAAAAATTTCCAATTAATTGCTAATTATTTACTCGAGTGCTACCAAACGATTACCAAAATGACCTGAAAAGCAATATTTGAAATCTACTGTAATAAAGAACATTGTTTTAGTAAAAAACGAATATAACCCAAAGCATACAATAGCTGTGCAAACGCCAAAAACTTGCAACTCGATTTTCTCGCAACTTGTTCTTTAGAGTTGTTTCTTTTGATATGGTTGAGAAAAATGTATAATACACAATCGCAACACATAAACACACGAAAATAATAATTTGATATCACCCTCAAAATTTTGAACTCAAAGCATGGCTATTTGCTTACAAGATCGAGGTCAATTAAAAACAAATCTAAAATATAATTTTTATTACCATCAATTGTGGTTTATCCCTATACAAATACAATATAACTTAAACATGTCACAAGAAAACAGTTTCAGAACCTCTTTAAATTTGTCTTTGACATTATTTTAAGTTTTCAACATATTAACTTATCTGATCTAATAAATGGCTAAATCCTAACTGATACCTTAATCAATACCTTAATTTTCATAATAATTTCTGGAACACTGGAGTGTTCTGATTTTTGAGAAAATATAAAATAGGTTATAATTATTATTTTTTAAATAATAGAAATAATTATAAATACAAAGTACAAATCTGAATACAAAGTATCGCTGAGCTTGATATACACTTAATAATTTTTCGACATTAATCAAAAAACTATATAATTTTAATTGTATTTTGTTGTAGGTTAAATGGAGAACGATATTTTGGGGTGTTATTTTACAATTTATTTTTGGACTTCTTACAATTAGATGGAATATAGGACGAAATATTTTAGAATGTATAGGAGCGAAAGTTGATACTCTTTTGAACTATGCCTTTAAAGCGGCTGAGTTTCCTTATGGCGAAGAACTGGTCAAAAATCAGCAACTATTTGCTTTTAGAGTGAGAATTTTTATTTGAAAAAGTATTGGGAGTAAAAACTGTAAATAATTTATTGCTCTTTATTCACATAGAATTTTTCTAAATAATCTTTAAAATATCTTCAATTTTTTTGTCATTTCTGAGTATGCAATTTTTCCTGTTTGATTTAAAAGCTTTGTATTATTATATAAAAGTTCATATGATTAGTCTCTCTTATACAAAATATATTATATTTATATGATATTATTTTTATCTGAATTTGTCTTGATTTATCGGTCTGGACTTAATAAAACACTTTTGTTGGTCGAACATTTTGACGAATTGTCACTATTAATAAACTATTTATTTTTTGTAACTTAAAAGAGATACTATTGGAATTTAAAAATTAAAGGTATAGAGAAACAGTAAATTCCTTAAAAACCAAAATACATATGGATTATGTCTGTCTGTACACCTCAAAATGTGAACTCTGCAAGTGTCTTAATAAATGTGTTTACAATTAGGTAATTAAATTATATTATAATTGGAGAGGCCTTTGATATTGTTTTAATATTGATAGGTTGGTTGTTTTATCGTATGTGATCTTGTGGTATAGAAGGAATGTTAGAGGGTTTATTAACTATTTGTCATTACGTTACATTTTAACACTGTGTTTATTTCTATAAATTAGGTTAGGACTGTTTATAATATCAGCCGTAATGTATAAACAATAACAATATCAACCTACGCTAACGGTTACAAAACAATTAGATGTTATTGTTTATCAACCAAAGATACTGTCTAGGCCACCAATACGTAGTTTCCTACTTTCAAGTCGGGTCAATGGATTAAATGTTAAACATATTTCTCTTTAGGTATATTAACAGTGAATTCTTTTTATTATAATTTAAGAATATTATCCGTTTTAATACTTAGGGGTTAAACCCTACTACATCTACCCCTTTTAAAAGAAAAAATTACAATTATGAGATTAGAAGAAACCCCTTCCCCCTGTAACGTGATAAAAATTAGTTTCGTAGATACAAATTTTTTTCTAAAACTAACTTTACAAAAACTAATAATAATAACAAATAATAATACTAATAATAATAATAATAACCTGTGGGAGTTTTTTGTCAGTTCTTCTATCAGGCGCGGCCCCCTGCGAATGGGGGATGCTCTCTGGGTATTCTTAGAACCGATACCCAGAGGGTAGCAGGGATACCTGCCGTGGAACAAAAACTGACACCTGGCAGTAAGTATAAAATGCACACCCATGAAAATGGAGTTTAATAATTTATGTTTAGGGTCGCTGCCTGGGGATCGCCAGGGCACGTCTGGAGCCGGCCCTGGACGTGACAGCATGCGGGACGTTGGTGGCAGGGTGTTGAGGAGGCGGGCCCCTGTCATACAATCAGCTACAGCCCAACAACAAGAAGAACCACAAATGAGCCAAACAACAACACGAGCTCCACTCGCTGAAGGTGCTGCGCTGGAACATCAGCCGGCGCTCACTCAAGCGGGACGACCGAGGCAGCGCATAAAATGGACTGTCTATTAATGAAAACATTTTGCGTTTCTATTACAAGGTGACGAACCTCGGTCGAGAAACGATCGGCTATCGACAACAACTGTATGCCGAATTTTGCAGGGAGTATCCAGAGATTCAAGTATCTGAACAGCGAATAGCAGATCAATACCGGGTAATTATAAGAAACAATCTTATCCCAGAGGCTAGACGCGATACCATCAGAAGCGAAGTCGAACGGGAGATTCATAACCAAGAGCTAGTTGTAGATCAAGTCCATAATCAAATCCCTAATGAGCAGATTCTTGGGCCCATCATACAAGAAACTCAACCTGTTAATACGCAGAAGGACAACAACGAGTTGCACGATAGCCTGGTAAGCGAAATGACACGTGCCGTACAAGAGTTTAATGGTACAAACCCACTTAGCAGACCACCGCTACCAAAAATAAACTCTTGTAAGAAACTAGGTGCGCTGTTACAAATTATGAACACTGAAGTCCTACCCAATTATATCGTGGAAGCCCATACATTAGAATCTTTGCATATGCTGATTTATTGTGCAGGAACAGCAATTGCTAATGTTATGGGCATTAAGATCAGAACACGACGGGGAACTAATATCGAAAGGACTGAAAACAGAATTGCACCCTGGGAAAAAAGACTGCTGAGTAAAATTGAATTATTGCGCAGGGATATTGGACAAATTACAGAATACATCCGAGGAGTAAGAAGTCGAAAAGTAATTAAAAAAACAACTGAAGAAATAATTGTGAACACTCCAAGACACTCACAACATGATCCAGAAAACAACACAGCTCAACACTGCCTAGACACATTAAAACAAAAACTCTCCGTTTATTCAGGTCGCCTAAGGAGATACAAAGTTAGTAACAACCGTAAATGCGACAATGTACTTTTTGAGAATGCAGAGAAGGCTTTCTATAGAAAACTAAATTCCACTGTAGATAATGTAAATAAATCCTACCCAAGCCAAGAAGAAATTCATGAGTTTAGGGGAAACCAACTTTCGACGCCATCTACTCATAACAACAATGCTGGATGGATTGAAGACACGACGAACAACTGTCAACACTACAGGAATATTCCTTATGAGCCTTTCACCACTGAAGAAGTCTCGAACATTATCAAAGAGCTTCATAACTGGAAATCTCCTGGACCAGACGGAGTTCAAAACTTCTGGCTAAAGAAGTTTTGGAGTGTTCATGAGCTTTTAACAGCATTTATTAATAATATTATTTCTAATTCACAGGAAATACCATCATTTCTTACTCAGGGAACCACTTATCTAATACAGAAGGATCAAAGTAACACCCAAGATCCAGCAAAGTACCGCCCAATTACTTGTCTTCCAACTTTGTACAAATTAGTCACATCCTGTGTGGCCCGGCGTATCTACCAACATTGTGCTCTGAACAATATCATAGAGCCTCAACAGAAAGGATGCACTAAGGGTTCCATGCGCTGCAAAGAACAACTTATTATCGACTCAGTCATTTCTAACCAGGCATACACCAAAAAAAGAAACCTTTTTACTGCCTTCATTGACTACAAGAAGGCTTTTGATTCAGTGCCGCATGAATGGTTTATAGATATATTGAACATATATAAAGTCGATGATAATCTCGTGACCTTTTTGAAGTATATAATGGCAGAGTGGAAGACTAAAATTCACCTTCAAATACTGGGTGAAATTAATATCGAAACTGAAGATATCCCTATTAACCGATGGCTTTTCCAGGGGGAATCGTTGAGTCCACTTTGGTTTTACCTAGCAATGAACCCACTATCTCAGCTGCTGAACTCTATTGACTCAGGTTTTAGCATCAAAAATAACAACACTGTTGTAACGAAGCTTAATCATCTGTTGTATATGGATGATTTAAAATTAATGGCTTCCACTCGAAACCACTTAGATCAGATGCTAAAAACTAGAAAATTTCTCAAATGATATCAGTATGAATTTTGGAATAGACAAGTGCCGTATACTAAATATAGTCAGAGGAAAGGTTCAGCCCGAAGTTTTCGATATGCAAGATGGCCAAAACATCGAGGCAATGGGTGAAAATGATATGCACAAATATCTCGGAGTAAAACAAGCGCGGAAAATTGACCATAAACAAATGAAAACTGAACTAACTTCGGAGTTCGTGCGAAGAGTAAGACAACTAAATCGGTCATATCTTAATAGTAAAAATTTGTTTAAGGCATTAAATACGTACGCCTGTTCCGCGCTGAGCTACTCATTTGGTATTATAAAGTGGTCAAAAACGGATATAGAGGGTCTTCAGCGGAAAGTAAGAACACTTCTCACAAAGGCGCAAAAACATCATCCACGCAGTGCAGTAGAGAGAACAACATTACCGCGGTATCAAGGGGGAAGAGGACTTATGGATATAGGTGAGCAATTGGATAAACAAATTGCTAATTTAAGAACTTATTTTCAGGTACAGGCTGAGACATCTACTTTACATCGAGCAATTTGCACAGTAGATGATACGACGCCGCTTAAACTGAGGGAACAAGAAATGCGCATAAACCACCTGACTAAGCAAGACAAAATGCGCACCTGGATGAGTAAACCTCTGCATGGGCGACATCTAAATGAGATCAGCCAAGAATATGTCGACAATACAGCGTCGAACTATTGGTTGACATCAGGAAAGATGTTTCCCGAGACTGAGGGTTTCCTACTTGCCATTCAGGATCAGGTTATTCCAACTAAAAATTACCTGAAATATATTGTTCAAGATCCTCAAGTCCAAAATGACAAATGCCGATATGGATGCCAAGCCCAAGAAACCATCCAACATCTTACCGGTGGCTGCCAGGCATTTGTCGGTACTGATTATAAAGAACGTCATGACTCAGTAGGAAAGATTATCCACCAAGAACTAGCTGACAAACTGGGACTTCTCCAAACCGACCATCTTCCTTATTATCAATACATCCCTGATAGAATGCTTGAAAATGACAAGTACAAGCTATACTGGGACCGCACTGTGCTTACAGACCAACCAGTGGCCCATAATTGACCCGATCTCATACTAGTTAATAAAATTACTAGGCAAACAACACTTTACCAATACACTTTACACCAATAATTTACGTGTTAAATACAACGAAAAGATCGCCAAGTACAGAGATCTAGAAATACAAATCAGGAGACAATGGAGAATGGAAAGTACCCAGACGATACCTATTATTCTTTCTACCACTGGAGTCATCCCGAAAAGCCTCCTAGAAAACATAAAAAAGTTGGGTCTAAATGAACATCTATATAAGATTATCCAGAAAGCTGTGTTACTTTCGACGTCCAGATGCGTACGAAAATTTTTGGGAGATACACCGACATACCAAGTCACCTAGGACTCGATAACATGGAAAGAGTCCCACCAGAGCTCAATCCTTTTGATACCGTAGGTATCTGGGATGAGTGAATTTTCCTCTTAGAGGGAGTGTGAGCCCTCTAAGGGGCTGGATAATAATAAAAACAGTGCATAATTTTATGCACTGTGATTTTTTTTTTCTTTTTTTTGAGTCTGTTTTTAACTACACGTAAGTTCACTTATATGAATACAGCCTATCCTTAGGTTTCCTTTAATTTACGTGTTTTAACTCTACTGTACAATTTACCTTGCCCAACTCAGTTATTTTAAATGGACAATGGACCATTATATAAAGCTTCAAATTTAGTGTTCTCTTCGTTTTCTACCACCTTGAATTTTTAAGGTGCTGCTACCTGCTGGCTCTCCTCATGCCTATTTATTTTTTGGTGTTTTAGAATTTTGAGTGCCCTGGTATGCGCAAACTGAAGTTTATATTTCAGCTCGTTGTAGTATGGACGACTGGATTTTGGTGGTAAGGTTTTAGGATAAATTTGCCGCTCGTCCGTACACTAACTTGAAAGATGTATACCCATGGTATGAATTGAGTGTTCAATTCCAATTGAACACTCAATTCATACCATGGGTACTTCCAATTGATTGTGGGTGATATGCTGTTGAGAAGTTATGTCTGATGTGCATTTGTGTCAAATTGGACATTATTTCGTTTTTATATTCCGCACCTTGATCCGTTCTTATTTGTTTCTTTGCCCGTAGGTAGGTAGGTAGTTTTCAAAGACAAAAAAAAATTTATTTCAAAATTATAAATACCTACTGTTACACTTCTTGAAAATTAACTTTATTCATCACCAACAATATGACAATACCATATAACTAACTGACAACTATATAATAATTTTTTGAAGTTTCAAACTTCACTATCTTTTTCGTCAATGGACTTTTCCTATGTGGGATAAATCTTTCGTAACACTGCTTCCTCTTTTATAGTTATTCGTCTCGAATAACTGGACTATCGGGAATCGATTGAAGCCAACGAGGTGGATCAGTTCCATGGTCTCTCGATATGAACTACCTTGGGTTTACTTCTAGCGGAAAACTGGATGCGATAGATTAGAACATTTATTTTCTGCAGGACGGTGTATGGGCCTTCCCAGTTTCGTTGAAGTTTCGGACAAAGTCCTTTCTTACGTGTGGGATTGTATAACCATACTGGGTCACCTCTTGCGAAAGTTGTACCAGTAGCATGTATGTCGAGCCTGGCCTTGGCTTTATCACTTTGAAGCTTCAAACTTTTACGAGCAAATTCGTAGACTTTTTCTAATTTTTCTTTCAAATTTTCAATGTAGGTCGGGAATGAACGTTCTTCTTCGCAGGGGGGCAATCTTCCGAAAATAAGATCTTGAGGAAGCTTCATTTCTCTTCCGGTGATCATCATTGATGAAGAATAACCAGTTGCTTCATGTTCGGAACTTCTATAGGCTAACAGGAATAGAGGAATTAAACTATCCCAATCTTTTTGATTATCAGAGACAAACATTGAAAGATATTGACAAACAGTTCTATTATGTCTTTCGACCATTCCGTCTGATTGAGGATGAAGTGGCGTAGTGCGAGTTTTCTTAATACCCAAGATTTTCATTAATTCTTGCCATAATTCTGATTCAAAATTTCGTCCTTGATCAGAATGTAACTCTAAAGGAACTCCATGTCTTGATACGACGTGTGTTATAAATGCTTCTGCTACTGTAGTCGCTTCTTGATTAGGAAGGGGTACAATTTCAGGCCATTTTGAAAAATAATCCATTGCTACCATTAAGTACTTGTTCCCTCTCTCTGTCATCGGAAGTGGACCAAGAATATCCACTGCAAGTCGTTCAAAAGGCTCTCCGGAAAGATATTGTGCCATTTTACCACGACTTCTTGTTCTAGGATCTTTTTTACCATTACATAAATCGCATTTCCTACACCAATCTTCTACATCTCGGCGACAATTGATCCAGTAAAATCTGTTTCGAACTCTGGCCAGTGTTCTTTTGACTCCAAAATGTCCTCCAGAAAGGCTGCTATGAAGTTCTTGCAACACACTTTTAATGTGTGATTTCGGCAGTACCACTTGTTGAACTATACGTACTCCATCGGGACTTTCCCACTTCCGATATAATAGACCATTGGAAAGATACAGAGATTCCCATTGAGCCCAGTACGCTTTTATAGTTCCACTGTATTTGATTATTTCCTGCCAAATAGGTCTTACTCCATTTTTAAGCCATTTTCGTATGACTTTTAAGTCATTATCTTTCTTTTGACTCTTTTTAAGGTTTTCCAGGGAAGTCTGATCATTATCTTCTTCTTGTATAACCGTGGTACCTGGAGACTTACTTCTTCGGTTTTGTTCTCTTTATCTTCAAGTCTTTTACAGTACTGGCATTGTCGTTCCAAACAGGGTCGCCTAGAAAGAATATCGGCATTGTTATGGAGACGCCCTTTTCTATGTACTACGTCGAAGTTATACTGTTGGAGTCTCTCTAACCACCGAGCCACTTGTCCCTCTGGCTTCTTAAAATTCATTAGCCACTGTAAAGCGCTATGGTCAGTTCTAACTATAAAATTTCTGTTATAAAGAAAAGTATGAAAATGTTCTAGGGCTTTTATAATAGCTAGGAGCTCTTTTCTGGTAACACAATAATTCTTTTTAGCCTTTCCCATTGTTTTACTAAAATATGCAATAACTTTTTCTTCGCCTTCCTGTTCTTGTGATAATACTGCGCCAATACCATGCTGAGATGCGTCACAATCCAACAGAAATTTACCATCTTCTCGTGGATATGCTAGAATTGGTGCTGTTGTAAGTCGTTTTTTTAAATCTATGAAAGCATTTTGACAATCCGGTGTCCAGTCAAATTCAATGTTGTTTTTGGTTAGTCGATAAAGGGGCTTAGCTATGCGGCCAAAATCTTTAATAAATTTTCGGTAATATGAACAGAGTCCAGAAAACTTCTAATTTCCTTTTTATTTCCTGGTTTAGGCCAATCTTTAATAACTGAAATCTTGTCTGGATCAGTTTTAATTCCTTCTACTGAAACGATATGTCCTAAATAGTATGCCTCTCTTTGAAATAGTGAACATTTCTTATAATTTAACTTTAAATTAGCATTTCTCAATCTATCAAATACCTCGCTTAAGTTTTTCAGATGTTCGTCAAACGTTTTGGACATAATCATTATATCATCAAGATATACTAGACACGTTTTCCAGGTAAGTCCTCTTAAAACCATCTCCATTAAACGTTCAAACGTAGCTGGAGCATTACACAGACCAAATGGTAGAACCTGAAACCTGTAGAAACCACGGCCAGTTGAAAAAGCAGTTTTGTCTCGATCATCAGGATGTACTTCTACTTGCCAGTAGCCACTTTTTAAATCTAGGGTAGAAAACCATTTAGCACCTGATAGAGTGTTTAGTGTATCATCTATTCGTGGCAACGGATAACTATCTTTTTGTGTAACCTGGTTTAATCTTCTGTAGTCTACACAAAAGCGAGTAGATCCATCTTTCTTAGTTACTAAGACTACTGGTGAACACCAGGGGCCCGAAGCTTCTTCGATAATATCAGCATTTATCATGTCTTGTATTATGTTTTCAACTTCTTTTTGTCTAGCAAATAACAATCTCCGTGGCGCTTGACGAATTGGTCTTGCATCTCCAGTATAAATTCTATGTTGAACTAAACTAGTACGCCCTGTAGATTTCTCGGATTCAAAAATGTCGTAGTTTTCATTAATAAATTCGTTAATTTTGTTTAATTCTTTAGTTGTTAAGTGATCAACATTTTTGATTAGTTGTTTCACTAGGCTAGCGTCAACTGGGTTACTGGAAGCTGTATTCTTTTTTAAATATTTTTCGCACTTGCTTATTTTTTCTATTGGTGTATAGAATGCTATTTGTTGTTCTTTCTTCAATTTAAAAAGCTTTTTAGACAAATTAGCAACCCTTACTGGAATCATCTCATCTACATTAATAAGGCATCTGGCTATCAAAATTCCATCACTAACTAGTTCATCGCTTTCCACAACGCCGAAATGTAGACCTTCAGGTTTTTGACTCAGTCTCGCCAGGATGATACTTTCAGAATTTTGAGGAATTTCGGTATCCTCGCTTACTATAACTCTTACTTGAGGTACCGATTCTTCCAAATTTAGGACAATTTCTTCATTTTCAATTAACAAAATTTTATTTTGAAGATCTATGATAAATTTGTTCTGCATAATATCCATCCCAAGAACGCATTCGTCTTTAATATCGGCTACAAGGAAAATGTGTTTTATCAAGGTGTTACCAATCTGTATGGTTGCCGTTATCTCTCCATGAATTGGAATAGTGTGGCCTGAAGCTGTTTCAAGAACTAAGTTTGTTTTAGTGGGTTGTAGTTTCTCATTCAGAAATCCGGTTCGAATAAAGGATCTGGTTGCACCGGTATCAATAATAAAGGTGCATTTTTGATTCTCAACGTAGCCCTTAAGTAATAAATTCTGTTCATTTTTATGTAAAGTATAAGTGGGAATTTGGGGGCTTTTATTAGATACAGTCGACGCCCGCCCCTTAGTGTCGACTTTTATTCGTTTCCCTGGCTATTGTTTGCGTATCTGTGGTCAGTTGTGGGAGATCGATTTCTTAGAGACCTATCTCTACTAGTATTTCTAATAGGACTATGTGATGGGCTTCTGGATGTCGATCTAGGCGACCTTCTAGCCTCATTCTTTGGATGTTCTCGCCTTGTTTGGGATCGGCTTCTGCAATTGTTTTGAAAATGTCCTATTCTCCCGCAATTAAAACATCTTCTATTTTCATTTCGAGGTTTTTGTTGAAGATTTTGCAGTATGTTTAAAATTTGGGATAAAATAGGTTGTTGGTTATCTGCGGTTATGATTTCTTCATTTTCTTGAAATCTTATTTCTCTTAATTTTGGGCGAGATTTGGAAATGCTTTTTGCAGCTTCATACTCCTGGGCTGAGACTAGTGCTCCATTTAGCGATTTGTGATGTTGTAATCGTAGAGCTTGTTGCATTTCAACATCCTGTAGTCCATCTATGAATGCCTGTATTCCAATTTGTTCCAGAAAATCTTTAGGTGCCTGGGGGTATGTAATGTGCAATAGTCTTTTAATGTCGGCTTCAAATTCTTGCAGGCTTTCGTTATGTTTTTAATATCGAATTTTTAGCTGACTTTGGAAAACCTGCTTTAGATGCTGTTGGCCATATTTTAATAAGATATGTCTCTAAAGCTTCAACGGGTGCATCTTGGAGAAGGAATTGCAAAACGGTTGCTGCCTGTCCTCGAAGCGACACCACCAAAGAAGCTGCCATTTCTTTTTCATTCCAGCCATTTGCTCTAGCTGCAGCTTCAAATTGAAAACGATAAGTTTCCCATGCTGTCTGACCATCGAATGTGGGTGGTTTTAAAAATTTACTAGTTCTAATTGTACCTGGTTCAATTATGGAAGGTGATGAAGCTGTTTGTTTAGATTCGACGTTAGTTACTGAAACATTAGATAAAGAAGCTTGTGTATTAATTTTTTTTTCTAACTCAACTATTTGTATTTGTAAATTAGATTTCAAATTATTTTGTTGTTCTATTTTATTTTCAAAATTGTTTTGTTTTTCTTCTAACTTATCTATTCTACTAGTGATTTGACTTATCTCTAACTGAAAATTTTCGTGAATTTTGGATAAACCATCTATGATTTCTACCTCTATTTTGCATTTTCATCCTTTTTCATTTTTAAAAACCATGCAAGGGGTCCGGACGTATCCATTTCTTTGTCAAACTCAGTGGATCTTGTATTTACCCTTAACAACTGCTAAATATTTCTTTATCCCACCGCTGTCACCAATGTTACACTTCTTGAAAATTAACTTTATTCGTCACCAACAATATGACAATACCATATAACTAACTGACAACTATATAATAATTTTTTGACGTTTCAAACTTCACTATCTTTTTCGTCAATGGACTTTTCCTATGTGGGATAAATCATTCGTAACACTACTTTATTGATTTTTTAGATACTAAAACTACTGAACTGTTGTATTCAGATGTTGATGGTTCGATAATACCTTAATTTAACAGTTTTCGTACCTGAGTATTTACTTCTGACGTTTGTGCGTGAGGGGTGCAGTAGTTTTTAATGTATATTGGGGTGGAATCTCCCACCCGTAGTTTCTGTTCATAAAAATTTTTTTGTGTCCATAATTTTTCAAAATTTTTTCCTTCCAATTTTTCACATCATTTGTTACCGTGTATACGTTGAATAAGTTCAAGTAAGTCCAATATTTTGATGTTATTTTTATTGACATTATACGCTCTTATAGTTCGTATTCATAATTTTGATGCAAGACTTTTTCCCAGAAATGATTAATCTTGCTATAAAAACTCCATGTATAATTTTCTGTTGTTCTACGACTCTCATTTAATTCTCTTAACCATTCGATTAATATATAAACTTCAAACCTCTGTGAATTCACTATAGTGTCAGCACTGACGTTGTCAAAAATGTTAAAGGCATTTTTCACGTTTAACTTTAAGTTAAAGTAGTCTAACAATCATTGATATTTGGTTATGAAGTCTCTACCAATTATGCTACCAGCTATGTCTTGAAATATTTCCGTGGATGTCTAGCAAAGTGTCTACTCTACCTAGTGTTTGCAATTCCCTGGGTAACTCCCTTAATTTTGACTATTGGGCTGGCATATCCTGCTTGATGTGTATGTCTGGATATATTTCTACAATGTTTAAGAGTGTTTGGTCAATATTTCAAATAAAGTAGTTGTCCTCTTCTGGAAATCGTAGAAGAGTATTTTACAAGATATTAAAGAGTTATTGAAATCGTAAGATGATAATCGCCTTTATTACAGGATCTTTTAATAAAGGACAAAACACCGCATGTCTAATAGAGAGTTATTGATATTTGTACCTATAATATAAATAACCTATAAATAAATATTTATTCCTTATCTTATATAGTTAATCCTAGATTAAAGATTAAAACAAGATAAGAGTAAAACTTTCAACTTAATTAAATTGTTATTTAAAGAATTCTATAATTCATAATACTCATCATAAAATGTAAAAGAGCCATTAGATATTAGTTTAGCTGGGGCAAATTATGAAAAAATACACATATGTCCAAAAGTTTGGAATATTGGAATACTTCATCTTTTTATTGATTTTTTATATATAAACTCTTCTGAATAGTTAAACATCATTTTGATTTAATTCTTAACAATACTAAATAAATCTCAAAACCAAATAAACGATATGCAAAAAAATATTTATTATATTGGAGTGAAAAACTTATCATGTACAACTTACATTTAAAAATAAATTAGTATAGAAAAAAATAATTTTTAATAAAACTAATAATTATTATTTCCTCCATTGGCCTGAATGCATGCCTGTAGGCGATTTGGCATGCTGCCGATTAACTGGTCGAGCTGGGCTTGCGGAATTCTCTCCCATTATTCACGAGCAGCATCTTTTAGTTCTCGAAGTGTAATAGGGGGATTATTTCGCTTTTTGATGCGTGTTTTGAGAATGTCCCAAGCTTGTTCAATAACGTTCATGTCGGAGGAAATCGAGGGCCACTGTAATGAAGATATTTCTTCTTCCAGAAAATTTTGTACTGCTGCTGTTCGATGAGGAGGTGCGTTGTCATATATAAACACAAATTCATCACCTACTGCCCCTCGGAATAGACGTACGACAGGATTTAAAACTTCGTCGATGTACACAGCATCAGTGACTCTTCTCTCCAGAACCAGCAGTGGAGTCCATGTACCACTCTTAATACCACCCCAAACGATAATACTGCCACCTTCAAATGGGACACGTGGTTGGGCTGTTATCTAGTCGGGCTTGTCGTCCTGGGGCCCTCCAAACCAGTGTTCTTCGCGAATCAAATACCAAGCCAATTTTTGACTCATCAGAGAACATCACGTTATTCCAGTTAGGACCATGATGTACAATTTCCCTAGCCCATTACAACCTTACTATTTTGTGTTGGTAGGTTAGTTTAGGAACACGTAGCGGTCTTCTACGATACAAATTTACCGCATTTAATGTGCGTGTTATTGTTTGCCGTAAAATATTCAGTCCTTGAAGCCTAGAAATTTCTCTGAGTATACCACTTGTAGATTCCAGACGATTTCTACGAGCTATCAATGTCATTTGCCGGTCTTGTGCTGCTGTTGTACATCGACATCTACCACTTATGGGATGATCCTTGACGTCATTTGTATCTTGAAATTTTTTTTTATTTTTCGATATAGCACTCTGAGTAACATCAACAATATTCGCGATATAACTTTGACTAAAGCCCTGTTGTAACAAAGCAATTACTCTAGATCTGTCAAAATGAGATATCACGTTTCTAGGCATTTTTAAACGGCTCAATTCAAATTTAAACAAAGATTGAAATAATGTGTAAATACGCTAAGCAGTTGAATGTGACCAAAATTATACAAAAACGATTCAAATTTTTAATGATTTTCATTTAAAAACGCTCTGGAATGAATATCAACAACAGTTTTAAAACCACCATAGGCGTAGATATATTATTTGTACGTATTCCAAACTTTTGGACATGTGTGTAGAGTTGTTACTTATGAATATTATCGGTATAACGTAAAACAATAATCATGAAAATTTACTAATTGAGAATAATAATAATACTAAAAACAATACTCATTAAATAAAACAGAACATCATACAACAAATTTGATCAAATATCCATATAAATATAAGTGAAGTTACACTTATTTCTCCCTTCTACTCGTAATTTCACAGATTACGGCAAAATAAGGTATCTTTAAATAAAAGTTGATTCTCTATTGATTATTTAAATTTTTGGCAGAAGGATTTTTAATGACAAAGTTTGTCTTTTGAATAAGAGGATTGTAAACTTCCGGTGGTGAATTATTTAGTTTTAAAATATTTCTTAGGTACTTTTCTCATATTTAATTCCTCTGTGGACACGTAAAAAAATTCGTACAAGAAACCATCTTTCGATTTTAAAAATATACCTACATGTTTTAGGACCAAAGTCAAATTATAATAAAAGATGAATATTGAAGATGATACATATTTAAAGAAAAACATTTATTAATAATGAAACCAATATCAAAGAGCTCTCCAATATATATTATAATTTAATTAATTAATTCTAAACACATTTACTACGACGCGACATTGGCACAGTTTACATCTGGAATGGAAGTGCATCTACAGAATCCAGAAGTGTGTTCCAAATACAATGGTGTCTCTATCACTTTAGTTTTAAATACCAATAGTGTAAGATGTAGTCTAAGTTATAAATAACAAAGTGTTTATTGATAATGACAAGTACTAGTTTCTGTTTTTTATATGATTACTAAATAATTTGCGTCTGCAATTATATCTATGTTATTGATAAATATACTCTTCATGTTCATATTTGTTTTTACCAGTATGTGCACAAGTACCAGGTCAAATAATGTTAGGGAGATAGAGTCTTCCTGCTTTACTCCTTGGTTCCGTATAAAAATTCTGTATTATTTCTCCATTAAACTTCACCCTTATATTTTTTCTTCTAGTATCATTTCAGTCAGTTCCTTTAGTTCTTTGATATATGTAGTTTCTTTGATCCTCTCATCATTTTGTCCCTCTTTAACGTAGCGAAGGCGCTTTTAAAGTTGGAATGCTACATGGAGTTCTCTTTTATGTTCCCAAATTTTTAGTGTGATTAAAGTGTGCCATTCTGTGGGTAATTTGTTTTGTATCCATATTTATTCTGTTAGTTGAAATAATTGTTCATTTATTATGTATCCCCAATGTTTTCTCTGTTCGTATACAAAATTACCTACTCCTGTCACTTTGTCATTTTTGTTCTTTACTATTTCTTTAGTCACTACTGTCTTGGTTGGATTAGTTATTTTTTCTCTCTCCTACACTTCTGCCTATTCTTTCTCCTCTTCACTTTCTCTACTTTATTCTCCTTTTTATCTTTATTTAGGATTGAATTGAAGTATTTCTTGCATAGTCATTTGTCCCGGTTTATATTCTGTTATCCCTTTCTTGTTCGTCATTTCTCCCGCTCCAAACATTGACGTGTAATATTCAATTCTTATTATCGTATATATATATATATATATATATATATATATATATATATATATATATATATATATATATATATATATATATATATATATATATATGTTTTACCATATATTTTTACTTCTTTTCTAAATCTCTTTCGCTCTATTTTGTAATTTATTGTATCTTGTTTTTTGGGTTACATCCATTTGATTTTGTCTTTATTCTTTTTAATTCCTTTTTTGTTGGTTCTGCTCTTTTTCACTCCTACAATTTTATCTGCTGCTTGCAGTATTTGGTTATTATTTTGTTCCAATTTTCTTGGAAATTGTTTTTTTGCCTTATTTGTTTTCATTTATTATTTGTTTGTATTTGTTTTTAACCTTTGTGTTATAGATTTCTTAGCTTCTAGATTCCACCAGCATTTGTTTTTCCCTCTACTATATGATTTTACTCTCGTCATATTCTTCATAGCTACTATAACCATGCAAATTATTATTTATTTTTAAGATATTTTAACTATATTTTCTGTTTTAGTCTTTGTCAACAGTATATTTTATAAGTTTTTTGGTAAACATTTTATATTATTATGGTATTATGCAAAACATCGTTCTTGCTATCGGTAGTTTATTAAAATTAATAATGGGTACTTCGATATGTGAAAGTGTAAACAGCGCTGCGAACATTTTTTTGGGAATGGTAAGTATCATTAAAAGTAATAAAATATTTTCCATTGGGAAACTATTTTAAGTTACTTTCTTTATTGTTATAGACTGAGGCTCCTCTGATTTTAGCTCCTTATCTGAAAGATCTAACTGCCTCAGAAATACACTCAGTTATGACTTCAGGATTTGCCACCGTTGCAGGTAGATCAGTTTGATAAGTATACTATGATTAGCCAGTAGTTATATTTCACAACAAACTGTATACAATAAACATATAGAATTTAAGGAATAAGGAATAGTTTTAGATGTAAATTAGCATGAGTTATCATTAATTAACAAAACTTACTTTAAAGTAGCAAATTCTCAGGGCCCCATTATAAATAGTGTTCTATTAAGTGATACATCAATATATCTCTGATGGTATATGATTATACCATTATTTGTAATGTATGTAACGTAATGTATACCAGAGGTTCTAATATTAACATATTTTATAATTGTATTTTTTTAATGAATTTTGTAAATTTTTTTTATCACAAATTGTTGCCATCGGAGTAGCAGACACTCAATGCTTTTCTTGCTTTTCTTCAGTGGTAATACCATATCTTGCTTTACCGGTACCTCCATAGACCCCCATGAATTCCTCAAACGTGAGGTCAGACACATCTTGGACTTGGTTTACTTCCACTTCTTCATCTACGTCGTGGTCACCTTCGAAAGACGCCAGCCGGTTATGGTGTACTATCATCGGCTTTCCCCTCGAAATCTTGCTTATTCGGTAGATGACATCGTTGATCTTCTCCATAATGAGGTATGGATCTTTCCTAAACTGCTGCAACTTGGGAGAATAACCTTTTCGCTTCTTGGGATTATAGAGCCAGACTTTGTCATTCTTCTTAAAGCACCCCTTTTCGGCTTGCGTATCGTACCGTTTCTTTATTCTGTCGCTAGCGATCTGAAGATGGGAACGGACCAACTCGCGTACATCGTCCATTCTTCTTCGTAATTCGATCACATAATCTTCACCTGCTACATCTTCTCCAGGTCGACACCCAAACTCTAGATCACAAGGTAGTCGCATCTCGCGTCCGAATAGGACTCTGGCTAGTGTCTGGCCTGTTGATTCGTTAACAGCAGATCTGTAGGCCATTGTGAAGTACGGAAGACACCTTTTTTGTCAAATACTTGCCAACTGTCCTATTCATCCGTTCTACCATACCATCCGATTGCGGATGATATGCTGTAGTTTTTGTTTTCTTCATGCCTAGTCTATTACATATACCTTGGAATGGATCGCCTTCAAAGTTCCTTCCTTGGTCACTATGGATCTGCAAAGGCACTCCAACTCGGCTGATATATTCTTTGATCAACTTATCTACAATGGTGGCGGCCTTCTGGTCCGGAAGTGCGTAAATCTCGACCCACTTAGTGAAGTAATCCATTACTACCAACATGTACTTGCCTCCTTTTTCACTTTCTGTAAATGGCTCAGCAATGTCCAAGGCTATTTTTTGAAACGAGCTTCCACCATTATATTGTCTCCCTTTTTCGATAAGACCCTTTACTCGTAGCCCAAATAGTACATTTCTTACACCAGTATTTACGTCGTCGGAACTGTTCATCCAATAAAACCGTTCCCGAATTCGCTGAAGGGTTTGCTTTACACCGAAATGTCCCCCTGATGGACTGTCGTGTAACTGAATAAGTACTTCGGCTATTCTGCTCTTTGGGATCACCAACTATCTTCTCTTCTCTGAACCGTCATCATTTTCCAGTACTCGTTTGAGCAAGCTATCTTCCATGATAAATGAGTCCGACTGTGCCCAATACGTCTTAACTGCTGAGCATAGGTTCGATATTTCTTGCCAAGGTGGTCGACGGTTTTCCTCTTTCCATTTTCGAATTTTCTGTATAACTGGATCTCTCTCTTGTTCTTCCCTTATCTTAGTAGGGTGTCCAGTCGTCGTTGACCATCGTTGTTCTTAGCACTGCTGCTTCCTTGGATTCCGTTTTGTTGCAGTGGGAACACTCGTTGCTGGGCATGGCCTTCTAGAAAGAGAATCAGCGTTTCTGTGGCTAACTCCGGCCCGGTGCTCGATGTTGAAATAATATTCTTGGAGTCGTTCAATCCATCTGGCTATCTGACCCTTTGGATTCTTAAACTGCATCAACCACTTAAGAGCGGCATGGTCGGTTCGGATTAAAAACTTCCTTTCATAGAGGTATTGATAGAAGTGTTCTACTGATTTCACTACTGCTAGAAGTTCTCTTCTCGTGACGCAATAATTCCGCTCAGGTTTTGAAAGAACTTTACTAAAATATTCAAAGATTCGTTCCTGTCCTCCTTAAATCTGAGATAGCACTCCTCCAATTCCCAAATTACTTGCATCTGTATCTAAGATGAACTCTCCTTCTGGCAGTGGATACCTTAAAATTGCTGCTGTGATTAAATGCTTTTTCAAGGTCTCAAAGGCATTTTGGCAGTCTGTATCCCAGCTGTAATCTCTTGCTTCCTCTGTAAGTCGCGTTAATGGCTTAGCGATATCTGCAAACTTCTTAATAAACCTCCGGTAGTAAGTACATAGTCCGAGAAAACCTTTGACTTGAAGTTTGTCAGTTGGTTTTGGCCATTCCTTAATGGAATCAATTTTTCCTTTATCCACGGCCACTCCTTCTTTACTGACTATATGACCCAGACAATTGACTTTACCTTGAAATCGCTGGCACTTCTTAAGGTTTAACATCAATTGGGCAGCTTTAAGTCGATTAAAAACGTTTTCTAAATTCTTCAGATGGTCTTCAAATATCTCTCCCAAGACGATTATGTCATCTAGATAAACCAGGCATGTTTTCCAAGATAACCCTCTCAAAACATTTTCCATAAGCCTCTCAAATGTCGCTGGAGCATTACAGAGTCCAAATGGCATAACGTTGAATTGCCACAATCCAGATCCTGTGGTGAAGGCTGTCTTCTCTTTGTCTACTGGGTCCATTTCTACCTGCCAGTATCCATACTTCAAACCCAAAGTAGAAAACAATTTACTTCCAGCCAATGTGTCTAATGTGTCGTCGATCCAAGGCAGGGGATAACTATCTTTCTTGGTAACGTTGTTCAGCAAACGGTAATCCACACAGAATCTCATCGTTCCGTCTTTTTTCTTAACCAGGACCCCCGGAGAGACCCATGGGCTCGTACAACTGAACAATCGTTTCAGCTTCCTCTCTTTTCGCCTATGGTAATCGTCGAGCTGTTTGACGAATTGGCTTAGCATTACATGTATCAATTTTATGCTTAACAACGGTAGTTCTTTCCGTCTTTCCTCCTTTCGGTACGAAAATCTCACGATGCCGCCGAAGAAATTCCCTTAATTTCCTTTTTTCCATCTGATATCTATTATCTGATCGTGATGTGTTCTTGCCAGGAGATCTAGAGAGTCTAGATTATCTGGCTGCCTATAGTGCTAGTTCATTTAGCATTACCCAGGGTGCACGTGTAGTATTCTACTACGGACGCGAACTAGCTTTACACCCCGATCTTATTGTTCTTGTGTTCTTATTGTATGCCATACGATAAATAAAATTTCCATCTGATTTAGAGACTGTCCAACAACTGCAACTATTTGGTCGAATTTGTCGTTGGAATTATCGGATGTTGTCGTCTGACGGATTATGGATGTCACAGGTATACAAGTTCCTACTTTTGTCTCTTTCTTGATGGTCACTGGGTAGTCATTGACATTGATAAGTCTCACAGGTATTTCTTTAGCCGAAGTCACCAATTCCTTTCCAATTATGATTCCCGGCCACCGTCGTCGTCATGGTTCCAAGGCTCCATCATAACAGGTGCCCCTTCGTCTGTAAATACCTGTAACCGCGCTACTATGATCGTTTCACTTCTCACAGGCGCGACTGTATCTTCTTTAACGGCTGCTTGCACAGTGTTGTCATCATGTGGATGAAGAAATACCTCCTGGTTACCAACTTTAATTACCTTATTCTTAAAATCCAATTGGAATCTATGCATATTTATTACGTCCATTCCTAATATAACATCCTCTTCGATGTCAGCAAATATGGACGAACTTTTCTGCTCCAATTCCTAATTGTACCTGGATTTCTCCATAAATGTTGGCATTCGGCATGAGTCGCTCTGGTATCCACCAACAACGTATGCCTTTTACCATTTATTTCTCCATCTACATATACAATATCTTCACGACATTTCAAAGAAGCTATTAGTATGAGAGGGTCTTTGAAAAAGTTCCGGGTCGAAGCTGCTGATGGTGAGTTTCTTGATTTGCGTCGTACCTAGGGTGCTTACATGAACTTCTTACGTGTCCTATTTCGCCACAATTCCAGCATCTTATGGTCTTTGTTTTCTTGTATGTAATACTTTTCATCATATTAACAAGTTTATCTTCATCTCCTTCCTCTTTTACAGTCCTAACTTTACTGTACCCGCCAGAGAGACCTGCGTAGCTGACTCGTATTCGAGGGCGATGGATAAGACATCAACCAGCGTCTTGTGATAAGCTAATCGCAGTGTTCTCTGCATTTCATGATCACGAAGACCATCAACAAATGTTTGAACGGCCAACTTTTCCATCATGTCTTCGAGAGCTGTGGGATAATCATATCGTACTAATCTGGCAATATCTACCTCATATTCTTGAAGAGCCTCATCTCTCTTTTGTCTTCGATTTTTAAGCTGCGACTGATATACATACTCCAAATGTTCGTGGCCATATCGCATATTTAACCTCTTCTTAAGTTGTTCGCAATCATCCGTCTCCTCTACGGCTATGGTCTGAAGCACATCTAAGGCATCTCCTTGAAGAGCGATAGTCAGGTTTATAGCCTTTTCTTTTTCAGACCATCCATTCGCTCTTGTAGCTGATTCGAACTGTTTCACGTAGTTGTTCCATGACGATTTTCCGTCGAAAGTTGTGACTTTAACATAAACAGAACCTCCACTTCCTTCAAATTTCGGCCGTGTTTCCAACTTACATTTCGTCTCGTTTTCTTTTGTCTCTACTGTAATTGGATTGTTTCCTCTCTCTGCTGTCCATCTTTCCTCCATCTTCCTTTCCATCTTTTTCATGTTTGCTTCGAAGGCCAACATATCGGCAGCAACTTGGTTTTTTAACGAAGATATTCTATCGTCGAGGGTAGACATCTCAGAAGTGATTTTAGAGATTTCCAAAGAGATTTTAGCAGAATATTTGCTTTCCATAGAAGAAATCTCGTTAGAAACTTTGTTTTCTAAAGAATCGATGTCGCCGGAAACTTTGTTCTCTAATGATGCGATGTCACCAGAAACTTTGGCCACATCACCAGAAACTTTCGAAATATCGTCAGAAACTTTGTTTCCTAATGATGCGCTGTCAACAGAAACTTTCGAAATCAACGAGATGATAGCATCATGTTTGTCTTTAAATATATAAGTTTCTGGGTTCAAACCCTCTTCCTCCAAAGCGTTTTTCAGTCGTTGAACTAAATCAGCCTTTTTTCCGGTAGAAGCTAATTCTCTGTCCTCGGGATGTCTTCTTAAATTCGTAACTGTGAGCTCATAAATCGTAGTCATTTTCATTATTTATTTAAAATTCCACTCTGACACTAATGAACTATTTTTATAAATCTAATTTATTAACTTTATTTATTATAAAATGTTTTAACACTTAGTTTATTAGAGTCTTTATTTAATTTATATGTAATCTTACACTTAATTTATTTTACACTATTTACACTATTCTAATTTATATAAATTATTTCCGCGTTACAATTAAAACTCGACTCAATACAATTATTCTTTTTAGACTGACCGTTTACAAGCGAAATTCCTCTATATATATATATATATATATATATATATATATATATATATATATATATATATATATATATATATATAGTTTGAGTTTAGTTCTTGAACCTTATATATATTTTTTTAGTGGATTTTCTTGGGCTTAGGTTCATAAAAAAATTTGATTTGATACTAAGGCATTTTCATATATTTTTTCGACGTTTCGGCAGGAAATCCATGACTTTTTCAAGAAGTAATATTGACAAGCATGTAAAAATTTGTTACTAACAAGTAGACGTCACAATTAAAATAATATTAAACACATAGGACATACCCACTAAGTCACTACATGTAAATATATTTTAGATCTAATGTAAATGACATTAGATCTAAAATATATTTACATGTAGTGACTTAGTGGGTATGTCCTATATTTTTAATATTATTTTAATTGTGACGTCTACGTGTTAGTAACAAATTTTTACATGCTTGTCAATATTACTTCTTGAAAGAGGCATGGATTTCCTGCCGAAACGTCGAAAAAATATATGAAAATGCCTTAGTATCAAATCAAATTTTTTTATGAACCTAAGCCCAAGAAAATCCACTAAATATATATATATATATATATATATATATATATATATATATATATATATATATATATATATATATATATATATATATATATATATATATATGTATATATATATATATACATATATATATATATATATACATATATATATACATATATATATATATATATATATATATATATATATATATTAAACGTTGTTCTGGAGTTTCCTAGAATTCGGCCGGTGACCCCTTGCTGAACTCTCTCGAATGCCATCTAAGCCAGACAGGTTTTTATCGCAGGGGACTCGTGAATATTTACCTACTTAAAAAAACTTGTTATAAAAATATGTTTACAGCTTAAATATGAGTCATATTTATCGTAACAGTACTATTAAGTAAAGTTAATACAACAATTTTTAAACTAATTATGATATTTGTGAAAAAAAAAATAAATTAAAGTATCTATAGGTTACTATCCAACGGTAGTCTTGTGTGTTATAATGAAGTTGCTTCGATGAAAGCTAAACTCTGAATGTGAAAAGTATCCTCCCTATATAATTCTGTGTGCACAAATACCAATATTACTATGTAACTACGTACCCAAAGGATTCAAAACAAAGCTAGAAAAACAAAAAAAAGTTTAACCATCATGGTCTTTCGGAGGCAAATATTTGATAAAATGGAGATAATCGCGCTTCCCGATAACTACTCACTAGCCCTTACCATACCGGCCAGTATCAAAGACGCACTAGGGTTGGCATCCATCTTTCGAAGGAAGTTTGGTCGAGTTGCAGAACTTCAATGCCAAGTGCCAGCTCCCGCGAAAGCCTTGAAACTCCAAGATGCATCACGTTACATTTTCTAACTGGTAACAAAAGACACTGCCCGTGACCAACCTACCTACCGAGATGTATGGGAAGCCTTACTTCAATTGAGAGAGCACGTACTAGAGTCCGACGTGCAAAAGTTAACCATGCTAAAGTTAGAGTGCCGCCAATTAGATTGGAGGGTTATCCGTAGTATGGTGGAGATCTTTAAAGACACCGAAGTCCAGGTGTTAGTCTGTTGCAATCCGCATAGTTACTGGTGCGGAGAGAAAACCGTCCCTTGTCATTTTTATACAACTGGAAGTTGTAAAAGAGGGTCCAGTTGCCGATACCAGCATACCGTTCCAGTTCCAGTCCCGACAAGGTTCCAGGAGGAACCATCTTTTAAGATGAAGGCAATGTTACGATAAATATGACACATTTAAGCTGTAAAGATATTTTTCTAACAAGTATTTTTTAGTAGGTAAATATACAAGGGTCTCCTCCGATAAAAACCTGTCTTGTTTCGATGACATTCGAGAAATTTCAGCAAGGGGTCACCGACCGAATTCTAGGGAACCCCAGAACAACGGTTAATAAATATATATATATATATATATATATATATATATATATATATATATATATATATATATATATATATATATATATATATATATATATATATATATATATTAGAAGTGATTATTTCGACCAAAAAATAATTTATAAATACGTTCAAATTATCGGGTATAGTGGTCTATAATAAAAATCTTTCTTTTTTCTAAATTACTCAATATTTCGCTATTTATTTAAAAGCTTCCTCAGGAGTAAACTAAAAACAATTTGAACATTACAAAAAATGGGGTACAAATACATTTTAAAACACTTACAGAATTTAAAAGATTTCGCAAATCAAAACTGACATTGAAGTATTTGAAATATTGAATGTCAAGATTAAATTGTCTTAAGCACGTTCGTTACAGCTATACGATAAAAAATTAAAATTATTTCAAATGTAAAAATAAAAATAACAATAAAAGAAAAGTTAGAAGAATAATATTTATTTAATGATTTATTAAGGTTAGTTGTTATTAAGATGAATGTTGGCTATTTTTAATATTGATAAATTTTGTTCAATATGTTACAATATATGTTACTTAACTGTCCAGTGTCCGTTTTATAATTTAAAGTGTTTTTATTTTTATTAATGTATTATTTTATTTTTCTTGAAATGTATTACTTATTATTATTATTATTGAAATACTAGTTTACTCCTGAGGAAGCTTTTAAATAAATAGCGAAATATTGAGTAATTTAGAAAAAAGAAAGATTTTTATTATAGACCACTATACCCGATAATTTGAACGTATTTATATATATATATATATATATATATATATATATATATATATATAAAGGAATTTTGCCTGTAAACGGTCAGTCTGAAAAGAATAACTATCGAGTCGAGTTTGAATTGTAACGCGGTAATAAATTATATAAATTAGAATAGTGTAAATAGTGTAAAATAAATTAAGTATAAGATTATATACAAATTAAATAAAGACACTAATAAACTAAGTGTTAGGACATTTTATAATAAATAAAGTTAATAAATTAGATTAATAAAAATAGTTCAGTAGATTAAAGTTTATGGGAGTATTTATACCTGATTTGAGCAATGCTTATAGCAACCACCTGCTTCTATTGGGACATAATTTACTGTTGAAGAATATGTGATTAAGATCAGCTATGCTTTTAATTCCATACTCACATCTGCCTGTTGGGAGAAATCAGATTTTGTGTAACTGCTTCGAAAAACATCCATCTACTACAATCATATGATAGCTGACACCGTGTTTCTACTTAGTTCAAAAACTTTGTAAAATTGGTTCACAGCTAGAGTTGGTTGTAGTTTAAACAAATTAGTGCCTATACTTTCACTGAACCGAATCCAACGTCTATCCCATTCAAATTTAATATTATTTTTACCGTTTAACATATTTAAATGTGTTATATTCTTCAACCAATATGTGGGTGCTTTAATAGATTTTTGGGTATTGAATCAGCAATACCATTACATAATGTGTGTGAATGTCCCTTAACCCATACGACTTTAACGTCAGATGATGAAGCTGATAATTTTAATAACTGTTGAAAAATACAAAGATATGGCTGCTAATTGTGACTTTTGAAAGTGAACAAGACAATTTTGTTCCAGTGAATTTGTGGATTATCTCGCCATTGAGCATGGTGACTACGATACTAATGAGCCGTATGTATGAACCAGAGATTTCATTGCTTTCTTAACTTACGATTTTTTTCGATGGCTCTATATTTATGATTATTGCTATTAGATATACATTCTTTGATAAAAATAACTAATTTTGCGTTTTTTAAACATTAAAACGTTTTTTCTCGAAAACTCTTAAAAAAAAATTTCAAACGACCTTTTTTTATTGAGCATGACTGACAAAAAGTGTGTTGCAATTTGTTTGAAAAATTAACAATTTTTGATACACATATACTTCATCTAATTTACATACTGCTGCACGTCATCCGCGTCATAGCCCGTGAGGTCACATGATACCAACACAAAATATTTAGGCGCTAGGTGTGTTCTTTTTAGAATCACTTTGCCGAGTACCGAGTACACTGGCATTACAGCCACTAGACATATTTTATTATATACGGTATAATATTTTAAGATTTCTATTAATAAAAAGAAATACACAATAATATGTTTCATTTAATTTGTATAAATGCATTATAAAGCGTTTTTATGAAGAACATTTGTTCGGAACACACTGCAACTGTAATCGAACGAAGATGATATTTTGGCATAAATTAGTCACACTTATTTGACAGTTGCGGTGTTGACACTTTTTATTTTACATTTTACATAAAATAAAATAATTATCTATGTAATCCATTTTACATCTTTATATGACGCATACAAGCGGCTCAAATTCTTTTTAACATGATTATTTTGTTTTTGATTCTATTTATTTACATTAAATATTAATTTGTTTTGTTGTATAATCCACTTTTGCAATAATTATGTGACCTATTTGATTTAAAATGGATTCAGGATTTTTTTATACTTTGGCAACTATGTCAACTTCGATCTCTGTCAATGATAATGACGTGCAACGGTAAGTAAATTAGATGGACTGTAAATAAATGGGAATATTTTTGATTAAAACCTTTCTAGTTGTAAATTCTCTTTTACTCTGTATCTTAATACTCTTTTAGTTTGTTAATAATTTGCATTTGATTATTATTTTACTTATTTATTATATGTTTATTATTTATATAATATATTTTTGTGCAAAATTGAGTCAAGCAGGTATCGGTATTTATAATTTTTCTGCTTTGGACAGTCCTATATCAAGATCGTTGTAATCTTTTGCCATAAAATCTGTCCAAATCGAGTATAATTTTTTGTTCCAAATTTTTATTGAGGTTAAGAGTTGTTCTCTGTACAAGGTCAATGTTAGTCTGGGTAGAATAAAGTTATCTTTAAATTTAAGGTCATAAAAATTGGTGCTTAAATAAAAAACTAATTCAGTATTATTAAAAGTGTGTCTCATTAAGCAAAATCATTAACATGATTAGAATAATAAAACATATCATTGAAAGCAGCAAAAAAAACCTCAGATCAAATTGTTTTTTAACTGTTGTAGCTGCAAATAGCCAAATTTCTCATTTTTGAGAAGATTTTACTCTGTATACACAAGCTGCTGACAAGGGGTACACAATTATTAAGTACTAAGCTTATTTACTAGACGATTTTCAATGTCCTTAAATATTTCTAACATTTTAGGTTCTGTTTTGGCTGCCTATATCAGCTTTGGTGCTAGACCACAAGATTTAATAACATCTAGCATTATGTCAGCTCCAGCTGCTTTATGTTACAGTAAATTGCTTTATCCAGAGACCGAGGTGATTAGAATGAAGAAGAAAAATATTCAGCAAATAAAAATGTACGCCATATTTAATTATAATATTTATGTTCTATAGCAGGGGTGGCCAAACTGCGGCTCAGCATGCAGCTCTTTCAAGGATTGTTTGGTGCTCGCGATAAATGTAATCGAGTTCCTTATCATTTTTGTGATCAAATAAAATAAAATAAAATAAAATTAGAATCGCCCTAATAATATCCAATCTCCGATAGGAGAGGCACTCAAAGAAGAAGATCATTTTTGTGTTATCATATTTTAAAAAATATTATCGTGCCATATGTGAGACGTTGTAACAAATTCCGTTTCCGTCCAAGTTAAGAATGATATGACACATTGAACACTGCGCGAAGAACATAAATAATGTTGCGACATAAAAGTCAGTAATCGACGGATTCCAGACCGATTTCTATCAGTCTTGCTACGGATATAATTTATTACCTGGAATTTTTGGTAAGTTAACTATAATTTCTTTAAATATGTAACTCGTGTTCTTATTGTTTTAACAACACAAAACTTTATTTTCACTTCTTTTAAAAATATGACGACAGAGAACAAAAATAAAAAAGAAAATACGTGCAAGAAAATGGAAGTTATAATAATGAGTGGGACGAGAATTTTTTTTTATTGACAATAACGGGAAAATATTTTATATATATATATATATATATATATATATATATATATATATATATATATATATATATACATATATATATATATATATATATATATATATATATATATATATATATATATATATATATATATATATATATAATATGTATTATGTATAATTCTACGGTCAAAAATTATAAAGCTAGCAATTTGCGATCATCCTTAGTTAACTTGGAAGATGTATTTAAAGTTTTAGATCCAAATAATGCAGCATTGCACAAAGTTGTTTCCCAGATTCCCCTCTCCAAACACTCAACCAAACGTGCATAACTTGCAATTAATACATCTCTTGATGATAATTTAAAAAATTATTTGAAGAACTGTATTGAACTCACTTCGTTGTTAAAGAAGAATTTCTATATTTAGTGGTACTTCAAGTCAACCTACGTTGTCGATATTAAAAATGCATTGGATTCCATAATGAAAACATAATTAGTAGAGTAGAGTAAAAAATATTAACAAATCCTGATGTTATAAAAATAGTGTAATTATAAATTGTAATTGTAAATTACATTCGCACCAACTCTGCCTGTGCTAGTTGTGGGTTGAACTGAGTAGCTCTACAACCGATACAGCCGGTCCCAAGCCCAAAAAAAAAGAGGAGGGATAGAGGAGTAACTCTATAAAAACCAGAGTTCAGCTGACCCGGCTGAAAGCACTCTACGATGGTCCATTTTCTGGAGTTAGAGATTTAAGTAGGAAGAATATGAAAGAGAAAATCGACCCCTTAAGTTCGAAATGACAATCGGTATATGGGAAGAAGACCCTGAGAAAAAATTACCCAGTCCTCCAGATAGAAGGTTTAGATATTGTTAAGAAAAGCTAAAAAGTTATTGAAAGCTTGTTAATATGCTGATAGAACTTTTTAATATATGCTTAAATGGAGATAATATACCTAAAAGCTAAAAAGAAGGATCATTAAACCGATCCATAAAAAAGGGGATAAAGCAGAATGCAAAAATTACATTACTAATATATTATTTGGACTTGACCTAAGCTTATGAAAGAATACCCCTTTGTAGAATATGGCAAATACTGAAAAGATCATCGATGAATAACTTAACTTTAGGGCAAATAAAGGACAAGGCAAGGGTGCAATCTATCTCCAACACTCTTTAAAATATTCCTGAGTGGGACACTGAAGAAATGGAGGAGATCATGTTCTAGAATGGGTATACCATAAAACGACGAAACAATCTTATATACGCTTCATTTTGCGGACGATGAAGTAGTCATCGCACAAGACCAGGAAGATCTGCAATTCATGACAAAGCGATTTATACAGTAATATATGCGATGGTGACTAACTGCTAACTCAAGAAAAACGAGTGCATAGGAGGAGCTGAAAACGATAAATTAAACTTAGAAGATGGAAATGTAATTTCGTCATGTTTCGAATATATCTATTTGTGGACAAATATGGAAAGATACGGACACTGAAACAGAAATCGAAGAACAAATCAATAAAGGAAAACAAATAATAAGCACACTAAACTCATAGTCTGGTCAAAAACTAGCTCTAAACAGAAGAAGATACAGCCATATAACAGCATTTTTAAAAGCGTTGTACTTTACAGATGCGAAATCTGGCAACTCACTAAAAGAACGGAACAGAATCTACTTGTTTTGGAAACGGATTTTTGGCGCAGTCAAATCATTAACAGAAAAACCATTATCATCGAAGAAATACAGCAAAAATAGCTTATTTGGTACGAACATGTACAGATAATAACAGACCATCGTCTACCGAAAATTACATTGGATTGGCAGCCACCCGAGCGAAAAAAAAGGAAGACCGAAAACAACGGCTTGAATGTCAGTCAGTTGAATGTCAGGCAAGTCCAAAAGGCAATGTCAGAGAGGGATCTACTGTCATCGAATGCCATAGTCTGTGGACTAGTACGCATTTCGATGCGCATCGCCCCGCCTCGAATTTTTCCATTGGCTCTTGACCTGGAAATCCCTATTTATCGCTCGAACAGCGCATATAAATATTGGCGATTTTCAGGTCAGCCAGGTCAGTCCCTCACGGGCTCTCCGAGAGTTTAGTGCTCTCGGGGCTCTGCTTCCTGCATTTATTTTCCATACTCTGTGGTTTTCAACTTAACTCGGTGTTTTTATTTCGACGAAGAAATTGTCATGTAAGAAATATCTTGCCTTTTTCAAGGCAAGACACCGAAGATAAATATGTATTTTCCAAGTCCATAACCCGAAAATGGACTTAAGTAGAGGAGCTCTCGACAGTATATTCGAAGCCCTCTACAGAGCACCCGGGGATAACAGAAGGTGGTTAGACCCTTAATCATACCTATGAGGTGACATGGCGCCCGACAACGTGGTTAAAATCCGAACCCATGACCCAGCTCGAATTCACAGAAGGCAACACACCATTGACTTCAACATAGGTTGAAGTCAAGAGAAGAATGGGGAGAACCACGTAGTGTTAGAAAATTAACACTCCGACATCGAGGCCTTCTGCAGACCTGACGCCTTCGACATGCAGACACCTTTGACGAGCCAGGCTTATTCGAAGTTAGAAGCCCCAGATGCCGATGAAAGTCACGGAGTAGACCCAGTCATCGCCGCCCTTCCGAAAGTGGTTGGACGACCACGTAAGCTTCGGCACACTGGTAATCTACGAAACCCCGTTGTATATGGCAGATGGGATCCATACGACCGAGAAGAAGACGAGCCCGTTGGAGGAGTTGGCACACCGACCGAGGATGGACCTGTAGGAGCTTGAGATGTCGTCATCACCACCGATCTCCCCCTGTAAGTAGTGCAGTGTTGTGTGAATTTCTTTATGAACATTTTACTTGTATTTTTATGCATATTTTCTTGTGTATTTTGACATTTGTATTTTTTAATCAATAAATTTTTTTCCCAGCCGCAGAGTCTCCAGAGGAGAGGGGATGTCATCGAATGCCATAGTCTGTGGACTAGTACGCATTTCGATGCGCAACGCCCCGCCTCGAATTTTTCCATTGGCTCTTGACCTGGAAATCCCTATTTATCGCTCGAACAGCGCATATAAATATTGGCGATTTTCTCTGTGGCTGAGAATTGTTTCAACTTAACTTAGTGTTTTTATTTCGACGAAGAAATTGTCATGTAAGAAATAAGTCTTTAATTCTATAAGTCTTTAATAATACTTTTTCAAGGCAAGACACCGAAGATAAATATTTTCCAAGTCCATAACCCGAAAATGGACTTAAGTAGAGGAGCTCTCGACAGTATATTCGAAGCCCTCTACAGAGCACCCGGGGATAACAGAAGGTGGTTAGACCCTTAATTATTCCCCCGAGGTGACACTACGACCAAGAGACTGGGTCTACAGACATGAATAGAGACTGGGAACCGAAAGGCATATGATGCTATAAAATAATATTATATACACATTCGCAACAATGCAAAAAATCATCGACAATTTACAAATTTCCTTAAGGAATTAAAGGTTGAAGAACTTCCAAATTACATTATTTTTTGCACTATTACTTACAACGTATTAAATAGATTTGTAGATGTGTGGTTAGACCCTTAATCATACCTATGAGGTGACATGGCGCCCGACAACGTGGTTAAAATCCGAACCCATGACCCAGCTCGAATTCACAGAAGGCAACACACCATTGACTTCAACATAGGTTGAAGTCAAGAGAAGAATGGGGAGAACCACGTAGTGTTAGAAAATTAACACTCCGACATCGAGGCCTTCTGCAGACCTGACGCCTTCGACATGCAGACACCTTTGACGAGCCAGGCTTATTCGAAGTTAGAAGCCCCAGATGCCGATGAAAGTCACGGAGTAGACCCAGTCATCGCCGCCCTTCCGAAAGTGGTTGGACGACCACGTAAGCTTCGGCACACTGGTAATCTACGAAACCCCGTTGTATATGGCAGATGGGATCCATACGACCGAGAAGAAGACGAGCCCGTTGGAGGAGTTGGCACACCGACCGAGGATGGACCTGTAGGAGCTTGAGATGTCGTCATCACCACCGATCTCCCCCTGTAAGTAGTGCAGTGTTGTGTGAATTTCTTTATGAACATTTTACTTGTATTTTTATGCATATTTTCTTGTGTATTTTGACATTTGTATTTTTTAATCAATAAATTTTTTTCCCAGCCGCAGAGTCTCCAGAGGAGAGGGGATGTCATCGAATGCCATAGTCTGTGGACTAGTACGCATTTCGATGCGCAACGCCCCGCCTCGAATTTTTCCATTGGCTCTTGACCTGGAAATCCCTATTTATCGCTCGAACAGCGCATATAAATATTGGCGATTTTCTCTGTGGCTGAGAATTGTTTCAACTTAACTTAGTGTTTTTATTTCGACGAAGAAATTGTCATGTAAGAAATAAGTCTTTAATTCTATAAGTCTTTAATAATACTTTTTCAAGGCAAGACACCGAAGATAAATATTTTCCAAGTCCATAACCCGAAAATGGACTTAAGTAGAGGAGCTCTCGACAGTATATTCGAAGCCCTCTACAGAGCACCCGGGGATAACAGAAGGTGGTTAGACCCTTAATTATTCCCCCGAGGTGACACTACGACCAAGAGACTGGGTCTACAGACATGAATAGAGACTGGGAACCGAAAGGCATATGATGCTATAAAATAATATTATATACACATTCGCAACAATGCAAAAAATCATCGACAATTTACAAATTTCCTTAAGGAATTAAAGGTTGAAGAACTTCCAAATTACATTATTTTTTGCACTATTACTTACAACGTATTAAATAGATTTGTAGATCTGTTTGATTCGATAATTGCATTTTTAAAAGAAATGAAAATAACCTATTCAGAATTAAACGATGACGAGTGGTTACAAGACTTAATGTTTTTGACTGATATTATGGAACATTTGCAAACACTTAATTTACAATTGCAAAAATGTCAAATTTTGAAAATAACGGACTATCAAAGAGCTTGTAGACATACTATTTACCAAAATGAAAATATATTGATCTAAATCGTATTTTATCGCAAAAAATCGTATTTTATTCCATCGTAAAATTGGCATCAGGCCAAAAGACATGGTTTGGGTGGTAGTTAGCGCTTCTGGCGGGGGTCTAAAATAAGTATTTATTTAAAATTCGAAAGTAAAAAGGGAAATTTCGACTTACCCCGCCAGAGACCAATAGCATACATACCTCCTTTCTGCTGGAGGTTCAAAAGAAAAAATTGACTCTGATTTGGAACTTGGGTTACTTGAAAGGTAATTCAGATGTTATCGTACTTGGCTGAGAGGTGGCGGGATTGATATTAATTTAAATACTTATATTTTAATATACAATTATAATTTGGATGAATTATGGAGGGTTAACTTTTGAAACGGTTACATGCTTGACCACCCCTGTTCTATAGTCATACCTTTAAAAAAAATACCTAAATAAAAACTAAGTAAATAAATTAGTTTTGTACGGTAATCTCTAATGAATAAATTTTGGAGTTTTGTTTTGTTTTTGCAACGATAATACTTAACTTAATATTGTTCTGAAGCTATTTTCTTGTGGCATTTTAAAGTAATTAGTATTTAAATGGGAATAAGCCACAATTAAAGGTTAAAGTAAGTTTATTGACGTTTTAATTTCCACTTCGGAAATCGTTCTCAAAATACGAACAGTAGTTAATTAAACAAATTTTTTATTTTTTAATTTCAGACGGATATTCTAAAGTTAAAGTTGATTTCATGTAATCGAATGAACTATCTTACAATAAAGTCGTCCCAAGAACTCAACTAAACAATATTGGCAATATCATTTTAAAGTCGTCTACTTTAAAATGTATAATGTGTGTCTGAATTGTCAATATAAAAGAGTCAGATAAAATTAAATTATTAGAAGAACTTTTCACCAAGTAACAAAAAAAACAAAATTTGTTTAATTTAAACAAATAACATAAACAAAACAAAATAATAATATAATATAATCATAAACAAAAACAATAAACTTACTTTAACCTTCAATTGTGGCTTTTTCCGATTTAAATAGTAATTACTTATCTTAAAATGAGATGGATATAATAAAATTTCAAGAGAAATCTTCGGATCTATTTTGCACTGCCTTTTTCACTTTACCTGTTATATTAAATTTTATGGTTAGTATGTTGATCTTTTTTTTCCATTATTGACTCCCATTATCCTATTAAGATATAGGACTTCAAAGGCTTATTGACGGATTCAATCTGACTTTTTACATGGAAATAAACTGTAATAAGACCAAAGTGTTGACCTTTTCTCTATTCCATCTCAGAATATTACAATTGCTATTACATCGAATGGTAAAATATTGGAACAAGAAAACAGAAATAAAGTACCTGAGTGACTAGATAAATAACCAACTGCACTAGAGTCTCGATATTAAATGCAAAGTTAAACAAGCAAGAGGCGCATCCATACAAATGGAAGCACTAGGATTCGACAACTTAAATGCTATGTTTGACCAACTATATTATACGGAGCAGAATCATGGACGATCGCAATTCTAATCATTAACCACATAGAGGCATGACATGTGGACTTGAAGAAAAATATTTAAAATTCCCTGAATTGACCATATATTAAATAGATACGTTCTCGATCGTTTAAACAAAGAAAGAGAACTACTATATACCATCAAAGTCCGCAAAATATCATAGCTTGGACATATTTTAAGGAATTAGAAATATTTCCTCTCCTAACTTGTAATATCAGGCAAAATTGTAGGAAAACGCGGAATCGGTAGTGAAAAACTCTCTTAGATCCGGAACATACGACATTGAACAGGTATAAATTATTAAAAACTAATAACAATACTAGAAAATAGTAAAAGTTAGCTGAAGGGATCGCTAACATTCATTAATTAAATATATATGCATATATGTGAAAAAAGATTATAAAAAAATCAAAACAAGGATGTGTAGATGCCTTCGTGTTTGTAAGATCGATGCTCTTAAGAATGGGCAGACGCCTTCGTGTTTGTAAGGTCGATGCTCTTAAGGCATTAACATTATTTATTTGTGACCCTTGGTACTTTAATATAATAGTTATATTAAATAATATAGATAATATTTAGAAAGCTGTAGTATATGTATAACAGAAGTAAAATTTTCGTTTTCGATCCGATCAGGTAACTCCAAAATATACTATTTAGTTATATTAAGTACTTCATAGTTCTAGATTCTTATTTATATTATACTTGTTTTATTTAGAGAATACAATTCAGTATTGGAAGCAGCCACAAAGGGTGTAGCAAGTGCGATGAATTTAGTTCACGGGATTATTTCTGGTTTAATAGCCTTTTTAGCAGCAGTTTATTTTGTAAATGGAGTATTAGGATGGATAGGAGAATTAGTCGGTAAGTCTGATAATGTAAATGTACTACACCTTCTCTTCCTTAATTTTATACTTTCCATTACAAATCAAGCAAAATTAAAATTATAAAATTTTAATGTATCCAACACGCTTCTGAAAATATAGACCAAAACATGATAATGACAACATTGTCGAACACAGCAACGATGATTCAAATAGCACACACACAATTATATTTGAAAATGATAACTCAAATGAAAAATATCGATTTTTATATAAATAAAAGACACCTTCAGAACAAGCAGGTCAACTAAAAATTTTTGAAAGAAAGATAGAGGAAAGTAGCCTAATTTCGGATAGTGTCTTAATTTCGGATAGCGGTGTATCTAAAAAAGTTTCTTTATTTGCGAACAGAAACCTATACGTATGTCACGCTGAATACCACAGAGAACATTATCTTAAATTGTTTAGGTAGTAGAGCTGCTCCCCGTTAGATGGCAGTGCCGAAACCACCAAACGTTATTGTGCAGTTTTTTTTCGGTCGTATTTCAAAGCCTATTTTTTCGTGTTTTTATTCCTGTTTGAAGTTTGATCTTTTGGCAGGGGTAAGCTAGAAACCTATTTTATTTGATTTTGCTACTAATTTAAAGCAGATTTTAATCACATATAAATTAGAGAGCCCTAACCTTAAAAATAAAAAATTCCTAATTTCGGATAGTACAAGTCCCATAATTTCGGATATCCGAAATTAGGAACCTTAAATTGATGATCATGTTAGCATAAAAACTTTTGTTTCTTTTCAGAAGAAAATGCCAAAAACAAGTAAAAAACATAAACAATGGGATCCAGACCGAATGATACGTGCTATCCGTGCCGTCAGGGGAAAGGAAATGGGGTATCTTAAAGCCTCGAAGTTATTTGCTGTTCCGAAATCAACTCTGGAAGATTATGTTAAGCAAGAAAATAAAACTCCGGAGCAGTTGGTTGCTGTTAAAATTGGAAGAAGACCAGTACTTTCTGCAGAAATGGAAGCAGATTTAGTCTCGTATTGCCTAGAAATGGACCGGCGATTTTACGGAATTGGGACCGCTGATATCAAGAGACTTGCATATCAAATAGCTTTACGAAATGGTCTTCGTCATCCATTTGCCCATGCCGAATCTGCCGGTAAAAAATGGTTAAGGGGATTTATGAGGCGAAACGCAGTTTTGTCCCTTAGAAAACCACAAGGAATCTCGAAAGCCCGAATTAAGAGATTTACCCCAGAAAATGTCAGCAGATTCTATGATCTTTTAGAAACGTCAATGGAAAAAGTTAACTTCAACCCCGCAAGAGTTTATAACGTTGAGTAAAGCGGCATAACAACGGTTCAGTCCAAGAATACTCGTGTTATAACATTAAAAGGAAAAAAACAGGTTGGATCTGTTACCGCGACTGAAAGAGGCGCATTAGTTACTGTTGTATTTTGTATGAATGCTGCTGGTGGGTTTGTCCCTCCATTATTCGTGTTTCCAAGAAAGAACATGAAAGTGGAATTATTAGATGGATCGCCGCCTGGCTCTATTGCAGCTTGCCATCCATCAGGTTGGATTCAGCAGCACATTTTTTCCCAATGGCTACAGCATTTCGTAGCTCACGTGAAACCATCCCGTGAAGACCCAGTGCTGCTTATTCTTGATGGTCACTACAGCCACACAAGAAATATAGATGTGATAGAAGCAGGACGTGCAAATTTCATTACAATTTTGTGTATCCCGCCGCACAGTTCACACAAACTACAACCTCTAGATTTGTCTTTTATGTCACCATTTAAAACATATTATTCGCAACAAATTGAGATGTGGTTAAGGCAAAATCCTGGACGCACCATAAACTCGTATCAAATTTGTAAGCTTATGTGCCCGGCATATTTGAAAAGTGCTACTGCAGAAATTTCCGCGAATGGTTTTCGCAAATCTGGAATATATCCTTTTAATAAAAATAACTTTTCTGATCACGATTTTATAATGGAGAGACAAAGAGAAAGAACACCACCACCCATAAATCAAAATCATGGGGAAGTATTACCAACAAGAGGTCAGTCAAGACCAGAACCACAAAGCATTATCGAAAGAACACCTCCAAAACATAACTTAACAAATAAATCATCCAATGGAAATGCAACTGAAACTACGGCAACTATGATAAGAGCTGAGGATATTAGTCCACTGCCTTCTTGCAGTTATACCTCACAAACAAACAAACAAAAAAATCCTCGAAAAGGTTCTAGTTGGATAATAACTAGTACACCTTATAAAGATGAACTTGAACGAAGTGTAGCCGAACAAGAAAGAAAAAAGTCTTTGAAAGAAAAGAAACCAAAAATAAGCAACGAATTAAATCAAGTCAACAGAAAAAAAACTCCACGCCAAAAAAAGCAAAAGAAAAAAATTGAATCGAGTAGTAGTGACACTTCACATCCTGGTGATGACCTTATTTTGGATGATGATTCTGATATGGATGTAGACGATGAAGATGGAGACACAGAATGTATGTTTTGTGACAGTTTATATTCCGAAGATACACACGGTGAGAAGTGGATAAGGTGTATAAAGTGCTTCAAGTGGTGTCATGAGATGTGCGCCAATGCTGATAAGAAGAAAACCTATATTTGCGACTTTTGTCAAGATGTGTAACTATTCTTATGATGAACAAAATGGTGTCTTAATTTCGGATAGGGTATCCGAAATTAGGAGCCCTAAAATTTTTGACATACAAAAGCACTAATTTTATTGAACAATATTTTTTGTAAAAAAGATTTTCAATAAATTGTCTATGATAATAAAATTAGTTTCTATATTACTCTGCAAGTACTCTTGAGTAGATAAAAGTTTAAAATGTGTTATTAGGTGAAAAATATGACACTAATTGTAAATGGTATCCGAAATTAGGCTACTTTCCCTTAATAAGAAAAGTGGTAAGATCAAAAACATCAAATTAACGCGGAATAAAATACAAGAACGCACGAACAGTAAACAATATAAGCATAATAAATAAAACACAGAACATAAGATGTCATATATTCAGCTAATACAAGACATAATACATGTTAAGAAGATTGGCGTACAAAAAACAAGATGCGGACCAAAGAAGCAATCGCAAGAAAAGCCGTAAGAAAACATCAATCAATTTTAGATAAGAAACCTACTTAAGAAAGTGAAAGAGATTATTTATAACTATAAAATTATAACAAATACTGAATTTGAGTTTTGAAATACGTTTCATCATTTTTGTTTATTTTGCTAATCAATTTTAATCATTCACTTTCCCTTGATCCCTGTGCGGAGTCAGTCTTTTTAATTACATGTCTCTATTCTAAGTTACCGTTTTGAACATATTCCTGTTCTTCATCTGCCTTGAGTTTAGCCGCACGTTGGCGGTTGTCTGTACCCTTTTAATCATTTGTAGAATGCCGTTTTCGGTTATTTAAAAATATCTTAGCTTCATCTCTGATGTTACTTCTTCTTTGTTTTCAAGTGCCCTCTCCGCTACGGAGTTTGACAATCATCATTGCTATTCGTATCTTTGAAGCTGTTGCTCTAAATAATTGGTTAGATGTGCACTGGAACCAGTCTCTTAAATTGCGCAGCCAAGATATACGTCGTCTCCCCACGCTTCGTTTACCCTGAATCTTTCCTTGGATAATTAACTGGAGCAATCGGTACTTTTTCCCTCTCATCACATGACCAAAATATTCCAACTTTCTTCTCTTCATGGTGATCAACAGTTCCCGTACTTTGTTCATTCTTCGAAGAACTTCACTATTTGTTACTTTGTCTGTCCAAGTTATTTTCAACATTCTTCTGTATATCCACATTACGAAGGCCTCTAGTTTATCAATATTTCTCTTGTTTAAAGTCCAAGTCTCTACTCCGTACAGCAGTATCGAGAAGATGTAGCATCTAACCGATCTCATTTTCAGGTTTAAATTAATGTCATGACTTCCCAGAATGTCCTTCATATTAACAAAAGCAGCTCGAGCCTTTCCAATTATAGTTTTTATTTCTTCTGTGATGTCATTGTTGTTATTAACGCTTGTTCCCAAATATTTAGATTTGTGTACCCGTTCGATTTCGTTATTGTGAATGTACAGGTTTGCATTCAATCTTTGTTTTTTTAATCATGAATTTCGTCTTCTTGACGTTCATTGTTAACCCTTTCTCTTTACTAGCTGCGACTACCTTGTTTAAAATGGCTGGCAGGTCTTCTACTGTCTCCGCCATTAAAACCGTATCATCTGCGTATCTAATATTATTAATTGGTTGGCCGTTAACTTTTATCCCAATCTCTTCTTCCTCCAATGCTTTCTTCATAATTTCTTCCGAATAGAGATTAAATAGCATTGGTGAGAGCACACATCCTTGTCTAACTCCTTTTTTAATTTGAATTTCATTTGTTGTGCTATTTTTGATGCGTGATGTTACATTAGTCCCTTATGTTCCTTAGTCAGAAATACTGTTTTCTTTCTGCATCTCGGCACCCTAGTACCTTCCCTTCTAATATTAGTTTGGGAATTTAGTATTTGCTTTCACCGTGACAAGACGACACCATCTCTGGTATCTATGAGATACAATAATTGGGAAAATATTGGAGACAACATAAATGGAGAATTGCTGAACAACTTAAGGTTTATAGATGATAAAGTCCTTATTGCAGACCGGGTATCATGCATAACCAGTTCCTCAAGACTTACAGAGGTCTTGTGCACGGGTTGGCCTTAAAATTAACTTTTTTAAAACATTATACATGACCAATCTTTAACTGGCCAAAAAAAATTCAACGTAATTAAGCAAATTAGGAACAGGCAAACAAACAATAGATTTAAACAGGAGAATAGTGAAGAGGAGAAATGTGCTTGAAAGGGAAGGTCTTTGCTCAAAACCGGAAGCACTAGAATTATTTACGAAAGGCCTATGTTCAACGCTCACTACTAGTGGCTCATCATTTTCAGCGTATTCTACCGATTATGGTGCAGCCTCCCTTACATAGTCGTTCTTCATTTCTGCCCAAGATTGTCACAGGATAAATGCCACAGTGTAATTCTAGTGGACCATCTATTGTCAGTTCGTCTCGCTAAATGTCCCACACACTGCTATTTTAATGATATATTTCTGTGGATTACATCAGTGACCTTGGTTTTCTGTCTGATTTATTCTATTCTGTTTGGATCTCTCTTTGTTACATCTAGCATGCATCGCTCCATTGACCTTTGAGTGACTTTGAGTTTTGCTATTATCTCTTTCTTTAGTATACACGATTCGCAGCCGTATGTCATGATTGGTAGTATACACTGATCGAATGCTTCTGTTAATTTCTGGGAGAAAGGAGCCAGATTTATGTATTAATTGTCACAGGTATACATACTCTACTATCTTAAGTACAGTGTTGTTTATTATTACATCTTGAACATCCACTAGCTCGTTATACATGCTTTTTGTTTTTGTCGAGTTCATTTTTGGGCCAATTTCATTGCTAGCTTCATTTAGGTCGCTTATAAGTTCTTGTAGTTTAGCAGGATTATTAGCAATCAGAACGGTATCACCTGCAAATCTTAGGTGGCTGAGGTATTCTCCATCAATGGATAGGCCTTTGTTCTGCCAGTTCATTTTGCTGAATATATTTTTTAGAATTGCAGTGAAGAGCTTTAGTGATATTGCGTTTCTTTGTCGGACAATCCTGTTAGTGAGAAATTCTAGAGTATTTTCATAAATTTTTATCTTAGCTTTTGCTTGTCTGTATATATTTGCTAAAGTCTCTATGTCTCACTGATCAATGCCTTTCGTGTTTTCTTGTAGTTTTTTCTGTTTTTGATTGCTTTTTCTACCAGTCTTTCATCGTATTTTTTTATGTATTCCCTAACACTTTTCCTATTGTCTTACAAAGTTCTGTGTATTGTATTGTGTATTGTATTCTTCGTAAACAAAGTTTTCTTCTTGATTTTCAAAGAGTACTTGTACGACATTATTTAGGTTGTAATTCCAAATTAATGTATATGAAATCTAGACCTTCCGGAAATATTCTGCATACCGTTAGGAAACATTAAGGAGGACACTTTCCAAAACAACTTAAAATTTTCAATTTTAAACTTTTAGCAAATAAGGTGTACATATCTATAATTACATCTTTTCATTTTCTACATCTACTTTTTTTAGTACTTCCTATTAACAGCAGATCATTAGCATACAAAGGAATGGTAATATTGCATCTATAATTTCCAAAATATTAAACACATAATTTGCTTCTATACTATAGAAATATAATACTGCTTTCCCAT